>NW_015160281.1:77550-107870 GCF_001447785.1 Gekko japonicus | reverse complement strand
TCGCTCCCCCCCCCCCCCCCCAAATAAACAATAGTATCCTCTTAGTCCGTACCAACGATCGGCCCATGCGGGATGGCATACTTCTTCAAGCGGGCGATCAGTTCCTTATCTGTTAGCCCGCCGTACTCGTCCATGATGCAGCCTAGAAAAAGGCAAGAAGAAAAAGAGTCACTGGCCGTTCTCTCCCTTCCGTGATCTCCAACCTAAGTATATTAAGCTTAAAGATGTCGCGTGATCACATCAGCAAGCCGAACAAGCGCCCTTGAAGCCAAATGGCAAGCTATCAACAAGCCAGGTTGCCACTGGTTCTCTGTAAAGAAATCACAACACTAGGGTGTGACCTCACTGTAATGAAATGTGCAAAGACCCAGGCAGGCTCTCACCAACCCAGCTACAAAGGTGACATGGAATTCTGGTCTCAGTCCATTACAGAGTCTCAGTCCAGTACTGAGGACAAGAAACTGTACAGGGAGTGTGACATGGGTGATAATTAAAAATAGAGAAGAAGAAGAAGAGGAGGAGGAGGAGGAGATTGGATTTATACCCCACCCTTCACTCAGAGTAGCTTACAATCTCCTTTCCCTTCCCCTCCCCACAACAGACATCCTGTGAGCAAAGTTCCCTCTAAGCTGTGGAGTCTTGTGAGCAAAAATTCTACTTTGTGAGCTACTGGCATTAAAGTTGTGAGCGAGCAATTTGGCTACTGCATTAAATTAGTTTGGTCCAGAGCCATCCTTCCTGAGCTAAGACCAAAATGTCTGAGCCGGAGGCTAAAAAACTGTGAGCTAGCTCACACTAACTCAGCTTAGAGGGAACACTGCCTGTGAGGTAGGTGGGGCTGAGAGAACTCTTTCCACAACTGATCTTTCAAGAACAGCTCTGACAGAACTATGGCTTGCCCAAGGTCATCCAGCAGCTGCAAGTGGGGGAGTGGGGAATCAAACCTGGTTCTCCCAGATTAGAGTCCACGCACTTAACCACGACACCAAACTCTTACTATTGTCCCAAGTATGAGACAGAATTTTTTTAAACAAAGGGATTGAGTCCAAAATTGCCTAACTGAGAGCTGTTTTTGCTTCCTGCAAACTGGCAAGTGGCCATCAGTGGATTGGGCAGGGCTGGGCAGTGCAGATACAACTCAGTCCCTTTTTGATACGGCAACCGTACACAGATTGCCAAAGTACACAGGAGGAGCATACGATTTCCTAAAGTGCTTGCCAAGTGGGAGAAAGAGGCCTGATATTGGCTTATACTGCAGCTGAATTTTTGAAGCCTTTCTTCCACCCAGACAGCCCTCCTCTGACGGAAGGGGCTTGAAGAAGCATTATGTCCATTAACAGAAGCATCGTGTCCAGATCACGGGAGGTGGTCGTTCCGCTCTATTCTGCTGTGGTCAGGCCTCACCTGGAGTCCTGTGTCCAGCTTTGGGCACCACATTTGAGGAAGGACGCTGACAAGCGTGAGCGTGTCCAGAAGAGGGCAACCAGGATGGTGAGAGGGTTGGAATCCAAGTCTTACGAGGAAAGGCTGAAAGACTTGGGTATGCTTAGCCTGGGAAAGAGAAGGCTTAGAGGGGACACGATTGCAGTCTTCAAATATTTGATGGGCTGTCATGTAGAAGACGGAGCAGGTCTATTCTCTCTTGCTCCAGATTGCAAGACTAGATCGAATGGGTGGAAATTACAAGGGAGTCGATACCGGCTAAATATCAGGAGAAACTTCCTGACTGTAAGAGTGGTTGAGCAGTGGAACAGACTGCCTCAGGAGGTGGCGGGTGCTCCTTCGCTGGACGTTTGCAAGCGGAGGCTGGACGGCCATCTTTCGGGTATGTTGTGGGGCTATCTTTTGGCTATGCTCCTGCAGAGTGCAGGGGGTTGGGCTAGATGACCTGCAAGGTCCCTCCCAACTCTAACATTCTCTGATTCTATGAAGAAAGGATCTACAGGCTGGCAGATACAGAGCAATCCTGTGTCAGGCTGAGTAAACGTTTCGAATTCAAGTCACCTGTGAGACTGAGGGCCTTTGGGTTGGTTGTTTTTTTTTATCAGCCTCGCTTCCAGTTCCTGCTAAATTGGGAGTGTCGCAGGAGAAGTGAAAGTATCAAATCTGCTTTTTCGTTTTCGTCCTTCGGCTGGGGGAAGAGTCCCACAGAAGAAAAAAGATTCAGCTTACAGAGACGGAGGAGAGAGCCCGAGGAAGCAACGCCTTTTAATTCCTCGCTGGACACTCCGCTACTAGCTTACGCAGTGGATCCATGATGGACCACACAAAGAAATGAAGCTGCCTTATACTGAATGAGACCGTCAGTCCATCAAGGTCAGTCTTGTCTACTCGGACTGGCAGCTGCTCTCCAGGGTCTCAGGATGAGGTCTTTCACGTCATCTCCTGACTGGTCCTTTTAACTGGAGAGGCTGGGGATTGAACCTGGGACCTCGTGTTCTACCACTGAGCCACGGCCCCTCCCTAAATGCCTTATACCGACCCAGACCCTGGGTCCATCAAGGTCAGTATCGTCTACTCAGACTAGCAGCCGCTCTCCAGGATCTCAGGCAGCATTCTTTCACATCATCTAGTCCTTTTAGCTGGAGATGCCAGGGACTAGAGATGTAAAATTTCCGGACATTTTGAAGCTCGGAAAAAAAAACGGGTTTTTTTCCTGTTTTTTTCAGAAAAACCCAGAAATTTTTGGAAAAATTGGGGAAAATGCTACATTAGCACTTCTTTTGTCTTTTCCAGATTGAAAGTCATTCTGTTACTTTAGGAACATAAAATATGACTATGGACATTTTTACTTGGCATGAAATTATCACAACTAGCCTATTAAAAATATACTGTATCCAAACAATTATTACCAACAGAATGCCCACCCACATGCAAAAACAAAACTGAAACCTTTTAATTTTCTTCTGACAATCGCACCTCCTAAAGGAAGAAATGCATCTTGTTCTTGCATTGGAGAGTTCAGTTTGTAACCTAGGACTTGCTTGTCCTCAGTGCACAGAAATTAGATCAATCTGATACCCCCCCACACACACATATATAAGAAATGATTTGGAAAATATTTGAACACCTTGTCTTAAAATATTTTATTCATCATGTTAAAATAAAACGTTCCATAATCAATTTTTTCCCTTTCCTTTTCTTTTTTCAATTTTTCGGGAAAAAACAAAAAAAGCTTCAGGGGAAAAAAAGGAAAAACCCGTTTCCCCCCCGAATTTTTCCGGTTTTTTTCCGGGCCTTCACATCTCTACCAGGGACTGAACCTGGGACCTTCTGCATTCAAAGCAGATGCTCTGCCACTGACTGGATGCTCTGCCTCTGCTGATGGAGCTAGGGATCCGTGATAGATCCCTGCTGGATTTCAGGGGATTTAGGCCGGGGATCTTCAACCATTTTCTGCTTTGTTTAACATACATCTAATACTTGTTTATGTAATCCTAGTTCTGTTACATTGCTTATTAAACCTCTCATTCTACTGATTGTAGTGACTTACACTGTGCAATTCACCCTGAGTCTCAGCAAGACGATCCAATAAAGAGATAAACAGATTTTCCCAGACCTAGGATCCACCTATAACTCCCAGGCAGCAACATGGAGTGCACAGAGCAGCAAGCACGTGACAGGAAGAGGAGGAGCCAGAGTGATGACGGCAATGGCATTAAGGCTTGGACTGAGATCAGCTGTGGACAGGAAGGCAAGCCAAGCGCCCAGAGGGGTCACGTAGGAGTAGCAAAGGGTCACAGCCACAGAGACGGAGGTAGGAGCCAAACTGAAAGAACAGAGACCTGAAGAGGTGAACCTGGGGCCTTCTGCATGCCAAGCAGAGGCTCTGGTGCTGAGCCAGCGTCTCATTTCAAGGTCTTTCATATCACCCTCTGACTAGGTTTTCAAGGCATGAAACATTCAGAGCTGCTTTTGCCATTGCCTGCTTCCGCATCACGACCCTGGCATTCCTTGGTGGTCTCCCTTCCAAGTATTAACCAGGGCTGACCCCAATTAGCTTAGAAGACCTGATGCGATTGGGCAAGCCTGGGCTGTCCCAAGGTCAGGGCAGTCCCTCATTCCTCCTCTCACGAAATTGTGCCATTTCCTTTACAACACCTGTACGCAAGTCACCTTCCCTCTTGGAAATGCTCTGCACATTATGTGCACCCTTTGTCACATGCTGCTTGGTGCTTCTTTCCCACACAAATCAGGGCTGTCCCTCATTCCACTACTCATGAAAGGGTACCATTTCCTTTACAACGCCTGGATGCAAGTCACCTTCCCTCTTGGAAATGCTCTGCACATTATGTGCACCCATTATCATGCTGCAGCTTGGTACTTCTTTCACATACAGGTCAGGGTGGTCCCTCATTCCACCTCTCACGAAAGGGTGCCATTTCCTTTACAACTCCTGGATGCAAGTCACCTTCCCTCTTGGAAATGCTCTGCACATTATGCGCACCCATTATCATGCTGCAGCTTGGTACTTCTTTCGCATACAGGTCAGAGTGGTCCCTTATTCCACCTCTCACGAAAAGTGTACCATTTCCTTAACAACTCCTGGATGCAAGTCACCTTCCCTCTTAGAAATGCTCTGCACATTATGCACACCAATTATCATGCTGCAGCTTGGTACTTCTTTCGCATACAGGTCAGGGCGGTCCCTCATTCCACCTCTCACAAAAGTGTGCCATTTCCTTTACAACGCCTGGATGCAAGTCACCTTCCCTCTTGGAAATGCTCTGCACATTATGCGCACCCATTATCATGCTGCAGCTTGGTACTTCTTTCACATACAGGTCAGGGCGGTCCCTCGTTCCACCTCTCACAAAAGTGTGCCATTTCCTTAACAACTCCTGGATGCAAGACATCTTCCCTCTTGGAAATGCTCTGCACATTATGCACCCCCTTTATTAGGCTGCTTGGTGCTTCTTTCGCATACAGCCAGGAGTGGAGGATGTGTTCCACAACCAAGGGGGACCCTCTGCAGAAAGACTGAACACCAGTTGGCCCACAGGGGAAAAAAACCCAATCCGGGCTGTGGCCTCTCTCTCGCCCTCTCCAGAGACACTAAAACAGCATACGCCATGCTCTGACCGCCATGCTCACACACTTTTTCTTTCATGAGAGCTACTTCCAAGCAGCCCTGAGCCTGGATTATAGAATCATAGAGTTGGAAGGGGCCATACAGACCATCTAGTCCAAACCTCTGTCCAATGCAGGCTATCCCAGATCTTGGAAGCTAAGCAGGGTCGGCCTTGGTGAGCCCTTGGATGGGAGCCCACCAAGGCAGTCGAGGGTTGCTATGCAGAGGCAGGCAAAGGCCAACCTCCTCTGTTTGTCGCTTGCCCTGGCCTGGATGGCCCAGGCTAACCTGATCTCGTCAGATCTCGGAAGCTAAGCAGGATTGGCCCTGGTTAGCACTTGGATGGGAGCCCACCAAGGCAGTCGAGGGTTGCTATGCAGAGATGGCCCAGGCTAGCCTGATCTCATCAGATCTCAGAAGCTAAGCAGGGTCGGCCCTGGCGAGCCCTTGGATGGGAGCCCACCAAGGCAGTCGAGGGTTGCTATGGAGAGGCAGGCAATGGCCAACCTCCTCTGTTTGTCTCTTGCCCTGGCCTAGATGGCCCAGGCTAGCCTGATCTCATCAGATCTCAGAAGCTAAGCAGGGTCGGCCCTAGTGAGCCCTTAGATGGGAGCCCACCAAGGCAGTCGAGGGTTGCTATGCAGAGGCAGGCAATGGCAAGCCTCCTCTGTTTGTCTCTTGCCCTGGCCTAATGGCCAACCTCCTCTGTTTGTCTCTTGCCCTGGCCTAGATGGCCCAGGCTAGCCTGATCTCATCAGATCTCAGAAGCTAAGCAGGGTCGGCCCTAGTGAGCCCTTAGATGGGAGCCCACCAAGGCAGTCGAGGGTTGCTATGCAGAGGCAGGCAATGGCCAACCTCCTCTGTTTGTTTCTTTCCCTGGCCTGGATGGCCCAGGCTAGCCTGATCTCATCAGATCTCAGAAGCTAAGCAGGGTCAGCCCTGGTTAGTCCTTGGATGGGAGACCACCAAGGAAGTCCAGGGTTGTCACACAGAGGTAGGCAAGGGCAAACCCCCTCTGCTTGTCTCTTGCCTTGACCTGAATGGCCCAGGCTAGCCTGATCTCATCAGATCTCAGAAGCTAAGCCCGGTCGGCCCTGGGGAGGCCTTGGATGGGAGCCCACCAAGGCAGTCGAGGGTTGCTATGCAGAGGCAGGCAATGGCCAACCTCCTCTGTTTGTCTCTTGCCCTGGCCTAGATGGCCCAGGCTAGCCTGATCTCGTCAGATCACGGAAGCTAAGCAGGATTGGCCCTGGTTAGCACTTGGATGGGAGACCACCAAGGCAGTTGAGGGTTGCTATGCAGAGGCAGGCAATGGCCAACCTCCTTGGTTTGTCTCTTGCCCTGGCCTGAATGGCCCAGGCTAGCCTGATCTCGTCAGATCTCGGAAGCTAAGCAGGATTGGCCCTGGTTAGCACTTGGATGGGAGCCCACCAAGGCAGTCGAGGGTTGCTATGCAGAGGCAGGCAAAGGCCAGCCTCCTCTGTTTGTCTCTTGCCCTGGCCTGGATGGCCCAGGCTAGCCTGATCTCGTCAGATCTCGGAAGCTAAGCAGGATTGGCCCTGGTTAGCACTTGGATGGGAGCCCACCAAGGCAGTCGAGGGTTGCTATGCAGAGGCAGGCAATGGCCAACCTCCTCTGTTTGTCTCTTGCCCTGGCCTGGATGGCCCAGGCTAGCCTGATCTCGTCAGATCTCGGAAGCTAAGCAGGATTGGCCCTGGTTAGCACTTGGATGGGAGACCACCAAGACAGTCCAGGGTTGCTATGCAGAGGCAGGCAAACGCAAACCACCTCTGAGTGACTTTTGCCCTGAAAACCCTACGGGGTCGCCGTAAGTCAGTGGCAACTTTATGGCACTATCCACCACCACCACCCCTTCAGATCAATGAAAACTACCCTGAGCTACTCCTTCGTACCCTAGCACATTACCAAATTTTTGTTGTGGCCCGGAAACCGAACATTGGACTAGGAAGAGCACCAGAAAATGAACCACGCAGCACAAAGAAAAAATCCCAAGACCAGCACGTGCTGGATAGGTTGCAGCGTGTTTGGATTCTCCCGTTCGCCTTCGGTACAGAGACAAGCCACCGTATAGTGAGGCTGAGCTACTCCCCATCTGGCATCTCGCGCACGATCCTTGCCAAATTTCCCAGTTCCGCAGCGCACATCCTGACGTAATCGTTTGTAACAAAGAGCACGAGAAGCACATTAAGGGGGAAAAGACTGGCCGATAAGGGAAGAACGTGAGGAGGGGCCGCCGGAGGAAAGTGTTTTTGTCACGGCCGGATGGAACGCCTTAAAATCAAAAAAAGATTGGCCCGAGTTCAAGATGTGGGAGGTGATCAAAGACGGGGATCGGCCTTCTGAATCAACACCACGTGCTGGAACCGGAGGAATATGCAATAAGATGCAAGCAACACTCGGTGACGCTCCCCAATTAATTTCTGTTTGCATTGAACTGAAATGTGACGGGTGTCGGAGAAAGGCTGGGGGGGGGGGGAGGGAAGCCATGCTAGGAGATCGGGTTGCCAACTCCAGTTTGGGACGTTCCTGGAGATTTGGGACCAGAGCTTAGGGAGGGCAGGGTTTGGAGAGGGACCTCAGCGGGGTGCAGTGCCACAAAGTCCACCCTCCAAAGCAGCCATTGTCTCCAGGGGAGCTGTAATTCGGGGAGATCTTCGAGCCTTATCTGGAGGCCGGCAATCCCCCCAGGAAAAAGATCCGGTGCAGGGCACGGGGAGGGTGACGTAGGGCCCGGCAATCAGGGGACGGGCAGCTCCGGGAAGAGGCGAGGGAAACCAACACCGCCCCCTCCTCCAGCGAAGGAGCTCTGGCCGGGGTCCAGTCCCAAAAGGGGCCCCTGATCTTCTGGCAGGAACGGGAGGAATGCAGACGCCGCGGCGGGAAGGGAGGAACGCCAAGTTTTCAAAAGCAAAGGAGCTCTTCGGACACGCGGGCTTCCAAAGGGCCGGACTGGGGGAGATGATTGGTGTGGTGGTGAAGTGCGCGGACTCTAATCTGGGAGAACCGGGTTTGATTCCCCACTCCTCCACATGCACCTGGCTGGATGACCTTGGGCAAGCCACAACTCTGGCACAGCTGTTCTTGAAAGAGTAGTTCTCTCAGAGCTCTCTCAGCCCCACCTGCCTCACAGGGTGTCTGTTGTGGGGAGGGGAAGGGAAAGGAGTTTGTAAAGCCGCTCTGGGACTCCTTTGGGTAGTGAAGGGCGGGGTATAAATACAATCTCTTCTTCTTTTACCTCACAGGGTGTCTGTTGTGGGGAGGGGAAGAGAGAGGAGTTTGTAAGCCGCTCTGAGACTCCTTTGGGTAGTGAAGGGCGGGGGATAAATCCAATCTCTTCTTCTTCTTCTTTTACCTCACAGGGTGTCTGTTGTGGGGAGGGGAAGGGAAAGGAGTTTGTGAGCTGCTCTGGGACTCCTTTGGGTAGTGAAGGGCGGGGTATAAATCCAATTTCTTCTCCTTTTACCTCACAGGGTGTCTGTTGTGGGGAGGGGAAGGGAAAGGAGTTTGTAAGCCGCTCTGAGACTCCTTTGGGTAGTGAAGGGCAGGGTATAAATCCAATCTCTTCTTCTTCTTCTTTTACCTCACAGGGTGTCTGTTGTGGGGAGGGGAAGGGAAAGGAGTTTGTAAGCTGCTCTGAGACTCCTTTGGGTAGTGAAGGGCAGGGTATAAATCCAATCTCTTCTTCTTCTTCTTTTACCTCACAGGGTGTGTGTTGTAGGGAGGGGAAGGGAAAGGAGTTTGTAAACCGCTCTGAGACGCCCTTGGGTAGTGAAGGGCGGGGTATAAATCCAATCTCTTCTTCAGCCCCGGATCGTAAGTGGGGAGCCACGAAGGGCCAGCAGCATACCCCACGCCTTTTGCAGGCATGCCAAAGAACGGGTGTTGCCATCCTCCTGGTGGGGGCTGGAGATATCCTGGAATTACAACGGATTCCCCTGGAGATAACAACTGCTTCGGAGGGTGGACTCTGTGGCATTATATCCTGCTGAGGCCCTTCACCTCCCCATTCCCTGTTCTCCCCAGGCTCCACCCCACCCAATCGCCAGGTATTTACCTAGTGAGAGCTGGTAGCCCCACATCGGGCCACCACGGTCCGCTACTTGACTTTATAAAGTCCCATTGCAACTTATTGATTTATATGCTGCTTTCCCGCCGGAACACAGCCTCAAAGCATCTTACCAACGACAAAAACGCAGAAAACCAAAATAAGTACAGTCACTGAAAATACTAAGACAGTAAGAACAGTGTGGCGGAGGGGTTACAGTCAGTGTTCCCTCTAAGCCGAGTTAGTGCGAGCTAGCTCACAGTTTTTTAGCCTCCGGCTCACCCATTTGTTGTCTTAACTCAGGAAGGATGGCTCCAGAGCAAATGAATAGATGCAGTCGCCAAATCGCTCACTCACAACTTTAACGCCAGTCGTTCACAAAGGAGAAATTTTGCTTACAAGGCTCCACAGCTTAGAGGGAGCATTGGTTACTATACTGGGCTAGGACCCGACAGACCCAGGTTCGAATCCCCCCAGCCACGGGTGACCTTGGGCCAGTCACATATTCTCAGCCTAGCCTACCTCACAGGGCTGTTGTGAGAATAAAACAGAGGAAAGAAGAACGACCTAAGCCGCTTTGGTCTCCGTCGAGAAAAGCGGGGTATAAATGATGTCCATTAAATAGAACTTCATTGTTCATTACATGTTCTATATTAATATGGTATATTTTATTGAATCAATACAGAATTATCAACACAGGATATACTATATTTAATTGCATTCGCTCTAATAATACAATATTTAATTGTATTCGTTCTAATACAATACTTGACTTTGCCCAAGAAGGCTGCCTGGGAGTTGCAGACTGGCACCGGCCCAACCCGCCTCCCCGCCACAGGGGCCTGCCTACCGATGCCCACTGGAGACTCATCTCTCCGGGTTGGTGAGAGAGGGGCAAATACAAGGGCGAAGGGGGCAATCTCCCACCCACCCAGGGCCGGCCCCAGCTTATTTTGCACCCTAGGCGAGGATCCCTTCTGGTGCCACACCCCCCCCTGCGCCCACCAGGGCGCACAGAGAAGAGGCTGACCAGTGGGGCACTCACAAGCCATCGCTCCCCCGGCCCTGCTGCTGGAGCTGCCAGTCCCCAGCCCTGAGGAAGAGGAGGAGAAGCACTCCGCTGGGAAGCCAAGGGGGCAGGCAGGGAGAAGTTAGTCAGCCAAAGAGGCGGCGGGCGGGGGTCACCCAGCCGTGGAAATACAGGGCTTTTGGCAGGGGGGGGCCTTTTGGCGAAGGGGCAGGTGCAGTTTGGCGCCCCTAAGGGCCGGCGTGCTCTAGGCAAACGCCTAGTTCGCCTAGTGAGCGAGCCGGCCCTGCACCCCCACCCCCACCCCCGGGCCAACCCGATCCTTCACGAGCTTTCGGCGGCGCGCACGCCTCGCCTGCCTTGGCGCACGGGTCTCCTCGCCCGTCCTCTCCCTTCCCGTCCCAAGCCAGCCCTCCCAAACGGGTGAGGCGGAGACGAGCGTCGTTCCCGGGGGCGGCGGGGGGGGATAAATGCTAGCCGGGGAGCGGGAGGAGGGCGCAGCAGAGGGGAAACGCAGCGCAAGGAAGCGGGGAGTACCTGGTCCTCCGAGCGCGCCGGGCCGGGCTTGGGCTCCTTGGGAGGCGGCAGCCCCAGAAGGGAAGTGAGTCAGGCGGCGGGGAGGAGAGAAAGCGGCACCTCCCCTCCGCCGCTGCCCGGCCCTGCCCTGCCCTGCCCTGCCCTCCTCCGCCCTGGCACCCCGCCCGGCACCTTGGGCGGGCCTCTCCTCCCCAGCGCGGGCCGCTGGTCTCCTCCTTGCAAAGAAATAAGACTCATGGGGTTTTATTGCAAGGGCGGAGGCGGCTGGCGGGCGGAGGCTGGACCTCCTGAGCAGTGTTCCCTCTAAGCTGTGGAGTCTGGTGAGCCAAAATCCTACTTTGTGAGCTACCGGCAGTGCCGGATTTACACATAAGCTAAATAAGCTACAGCTTAGGGCCTCGCAATCTGCTGGGGCCTCAAATAAGAACACAATATAAAAAATGATTTCAAATATTAAAAAGGCGTATATATTTTAAATTTTTGAGACCAGAGGATGTAATTTAAAACAGTAGGGGGCCTCTGGGTTTTGTATAGCTTAGGGCCTCAGCAAGTCTAAATCCGGCCCTGGCTACCGGCATGAAAGTTGGGAGCGAGCGATTGGGCTGCTGCATCAATTAGTTTGCTCTGGAGCCCTCCTTCCTGAGCTGAGACAAAAAGGTGTGAGCCGGAGGCTAAGAAACTGTGAGCTGGCTCACACTCACTCAGCTTAGAGGGAACAACTTAGAGGGAACTCAGGAGTCCTGAGGGCCCCTGGTGTTTTTGGCCACTGTGTGACACAGAGTGTTGGACTAGATGGGGCATGGGCCTGATCCAACATTGGCGTCTCTTAGGCTCTTATGTTTTTAACCTCCCGGTCCTGCGGCCCTCGGCGTCCGGCAGGAGGCAGAAGAGAAGAAGAAGAGATCGGATTTCTACCCCACCCTTCACTGGGCGTCTCAGAGCGGTTTCCAATCTCCTTTCCCTTCCCCTCCCCACAACAGACACCCTGTGAGGGAGGTGGGGCTGAGAGAGCTCTGGCAGAAACTGCTCTTTTGCATAAAGGTAAAGGTTCCATAAAGGTAAAGGTTCAGATGACGGCGGAAGACCGGAGGCCTGGCGGGATCTGGTCCATGGGGTCGTGAAGAGTCGGACTCGACTGTGCGACTGAACAACAACAAAGGTTCCCTTGCTGGAAAGCCTGTCGAATCCGACTCTAGGGTTGCGGTGCTCATCTCCGTTTCAAAGCCGAAGAGCCAGCGCTGTCTGAAGACGTTTCCGTGGTCATGTGGCCGGCATGACTAAACACCAAGGCGCACGGAACGCTGTTCCCTTCCCACCGAAGTGGTACCTATTTATCTATTTGCAATTTCTTGCTTTCGAACTGCTAGGTTGGCAGGAGCTGGAACTAGAGACGGGAGCTCAGTCCGTCATGCGGCACACTCGGGTCTCGAACTGCTGAACTACTGACCTTCCACAGCCTGCAGTTCAGCGTCTTAACCACTTGAGCCACCGCAGAACAAGTCTTATCAGAACGATGGCTTGCCCGAGGTCATCCAGCAGCTGCAAGTGGAGGGGTGGGGGAATCAAACCCGCGTCTCCCAGATTAGAGTCCGCGCACTTTGCCACTACACCAAACTGGCTCCGAAGTTGGTGCGTTGCTTTCGCAGGGGCAGGAATCGATGCGCTTTAGCCATCGGCCCGAGTTGCATCTAGCATTCGCTCCGCTGCTTTACCAAAACCATCCTGGAACAGAAAAAGAGGCGGCTCAAAACCACATTAAGTTTCTGGGGGAAACAGAGAACTGCTGTCTGGATCCACATGGCCACCGTAGCTGGCCCTTCATGCCAGACAGCTGCACAGGAATACTCAGTTCCTTTCCTGCACCTGCCACCGCTCAGGGGGCCTTGGCTGGATGGGAAGTCATGGGGCCTTGCCAGTAAGTTGGAGGGGGGGCCTAGCCCTGAGATGCCTCCACTGTAGCTACGAAAACCCAAGAGATCAGACGAAGTGAAAGCAGTGTGCAGTCTGGACGCTGCCATAACATCCGACAATCAAAGCGAAAGCGGCATGCAATGTAGAGGGAGATTTCTGTTCCAGCTTGGGTTTGGTAAGACAGCGGAGCAAATGCTAGACGCAGAATGGGCCATCGTTTGCCAGTGGAGTTTTGTCGTCTTGCACAGTAAAAACCAGTGGCGAAGTGGATTAGGAAAGTGCATTAGTCAGATAGGAATGATAGATGATAGGTAGGTAGGTAGGTGATAGATAGATAGATGGATAGGTAGGTAGATGGATGGATGATAGATAGATAGATAGATAGGTGGGTAGGTAGGTAGGTAGATGGGTGGGTGGGTAGATAGATAGATAGATAGATAGATAGATAGATGATAGATAGATAGATAGATAGATAGATAGATAGATGGGTAGGTAGGTAGGTAGGTAGGTAGGTAGGTAGACAGAAAGACAGAGAATCAGATAGATGATGGATAGATGGATTGGACCAGACAGAAAAAGTCTGAGTCCAGTAGCACCTTTAAGACCAATGACGTTTTATTCAAGGGATAAGCTGTTGTGTGCATGCACTCTTCAGACAGACAGATTTTTTTTTGCTTTGTTGTAAAGATGGAATGTAAGGACACCAGAAGAGCCCTGCTGGGTCAGACCAGTGAGGATCCCTCTAGTCCAGCATCCCCTCTCACATGGGGGCCAGCCAGTTCCTCTGGAGGGCCAGCAACAGAGCAGGGAGGCCGAGGCCTTCCCCTGATAAGAACCTCAGAAGAGCCCTGCTGGGTCAGACCAGGGAGGGTCCCTCCAGTCCAGCCTCCCGTCTCACACAGGGGCCAGCCAGTTCCTCTGGAGGGCCAGCAACAGGGCAGAGAGGCCGAGGCCTTCCCCTGATAAGGACACCAGAAGAGCCCTGCTGGGTCAGACCAGTGAGGGCCCATCTAGTCCAGCCTCCCGTCTCACACAGGGGCCAGCCAGTTCCTCTGGAGGGCCAGCAACAGGGCAGAGAGGCCGAGGCCTTCCCCTGATAAGGACACCAGAAGAGCCCTGCTGGGTCAGACCAGTGAGGGCCCATCTAGTCCAGCCTCCCGTCCCACACAGGGGCCAGCCAGTTCCTCTGGAGGGCCAGCAACAGGGCAGAGAGGCCGAGGCCTTCCCCTGATAAGGACACCAGAAGAGCCCTGCTGGGTCAGACCAGGGAGGGTCCCTCTAGTCCAGCCTCCCGTCTCACACAGGGGCCAGCCAGTCCCTCCGGAGGGCCAAAAACAGGGCAGAGAGGCCAAGGCCTTCCCCTGATAAGGACATCAGAAGAGCCCTGCTGCTTAGTTCTTGGATGGGAGATCAGCAAGGAAGTCCAGGGTTGCTACGCAGAGGCAGGCCGTGGCGAACCGCCCTCTGAACGTCTCTCAGCTCGACCCGGATTGGCCCAAGCTAGTCCGACCTCATCAGATCTCAGAAGCCAAGTCAGTTCTGCCCTGGCCTGGATACTTGGATGGGAGACCCTCCCAAGGAAGCCCAGGGTTGCTCCGCAGAAGTAGGCCGTGGCAAACCACCCCTGAACCAAGGCTCCCTCTAAGCTGTGGGCCAACCTGTGAAGAAAAATCCTACTTTGTGAGCTGCTGCCATTAAAGTCGTGAGCCAGCGATTTGGCGACTGCATAAATTAGTTTGCCCTGGAGCCGTCCCTTCCTGAGCGAAAACAAAAAACTGTGAGCCGGAGGCTAAAAAAAACGTGAGCTGGCTCACACCAACTCAGCTTAGAGGGAACACTGCTCTGAATATCTTTTGCCTTGAACGCCCCGTTGCTGGGGTCACCACGGGTCAGTCGCAACTCGAGGGCGCTTCGTTCATTCTTATTCATTAGAGACTACATCTCCCATCATCCTCCTGGAGCGGTGAGTTCCCCCGCCCCCCCTCTCCCCTCCCACAGGAGGCAGCCTTAGAGGACTTGCCTGAACATGACTCTCTAGTTTGTCTGCAGAGCGCTTCGAGGAGTTAGATGCACCTAGAGAATCGTCGCTTCCGCTAGGAATCGTCCCGGTGAGTGGAGCGTTGGGCAAAATCTGGAGGGGGTGAGCTGGGATCTGCTTTGGAGAGCTGGGAGACAGGGAATCCAGGGTCTCCCAAGAATGCTTTTGACACGCATGTTTATGGGAATTGAACCTCACCCGAGTTCAAGGGGTTTTATTCCCAAGCCGGACTGCGACATCAGTGAGTGAGGCGGGCAACTCCATCGCCAGGACAGCTCTGGGTGTTTTGCCACCCAAACAGAGACACTCTGTCCCTCTCCCTAACAGCCCTGCGAGGCTGGCCAGTCCTTTTATTCCCGTCCTGCGTTGGTGATACTTAGGGCACGGGCAATGCTCCCTCTAAGCTGTAGAATCTTGTGAGCAAGAATTCTTACTTTGTGAGCTACCGGCATTAAAGTTGTGAGTGGGCGATTTGGCTGCTACATAAATTAGTTTGCTCTGGATCTGAGCTGAGACGAAAATGTGTGAGCCGGAGGCTAAAAAACGGTGAGCTTGCTGACACGAACTCAGCTTAGGGGGAACACTGGGCACAGGACATTTAATTTAGGGATCCGATGAGCATATTTGGGTCTGGTCCGCACGCCTGCGGGGAGGGTAGAAAGGTGGGTAAGAAGAAGAAGAAGAAGAGATTGGATTTATACCCCGCCCTTCACTTAGAGTCTCAGAGCGGCTTACAAACTCCTTTCCCTTCCCCTCCCCACAACAGACACCCTGTGAGGTGGGTGGGGCTGAGAGAACTCTGACACAAACTGCTCTTTTTCAAGGACAGCTGTCGCAGAGCTTGTGACTGACCCAAGGTCACATCAGCAGGTGCGAGTGGGGATTCAAACCCGGTTCTCCCAGATTAGAGTCCGCACACTTAACCACAAACATTGTTTTTTAAATAAACGACGGTTTTATGTAGTTTCAGAGGGGAGTCGTGTTGGTCTGTAGGGGAGACAGCTAGGTCTGAGTCCGGTAGCACCTGAGAGACCAGTGAGGGTATAACACAAAAAGAATTGCATGTTCACTATTCAGCCATTGTTCTGAAGTTGTGAGTGAAACTTGGGATCGGCTTGCTGGACACTGGAACGCCCCCCAGGGCCGAATAGGGACATAGGATCCTTGTCTCACCACCGATGCTAATTTCCTGCCCCTAAGCACTTTCCCCACCAGATAGCTAGGCTCGCCTGATCTCGTCAGAACTTGGAAGCTAAGCAGGGTCGGCCTTGGTTAATATGTGGATGGGAGGCCACCAAGGAAGCCCGGGGTTGCTACGCAGAGGCAGGCAAGGGCAAACCACCTCTGAATGTCTCTTGCCCTGAAAAGCCCCCCAGGTCATCATGAGTCATCTGTGAGCTGAGGACACGTTCCACCAGGGCTTTTTTTGTAGAAAAAGCCCAGCAGGAACTCATTAGCATATTAGACCACACCCATGCCTTCCCTTGGCTTGCCCGAGCGCCTCCTGGCTGCAGGGAGTCCAGGCAAGCTGGCCCTTGGAGGGGAGGAAGGCAGTTTAAACTGCCTTCCCTTGGCTTGCCCGGGCACCTCGCGGCTGCGGGGAGCCCAGGCAAGCTGGCCCTTGGAGTTGCAGGGGGGGGGGTGTCACTCTCTAGGCCTTCCCTCTGTAGCCATGCATGCAGAGGTTTTGGCTGTAGTGGGCGTGGCCAACTCTGAAGCCAGCCGGAACTCTGTTCCTGTGCGTTCCTGCCCAAAAATAGCCCTGCTTTCCACCACCAAGCGTTTCCCCTCTGCTCTAAGGCAGCCGGTTGCAATGCGCACTGTACCTCTGCATCCTGCGTTGCTTCTTCGCAATACCCACTCCAGCCTTCTGAGATATAAGGACTCGGATCTCCATTCCAGCTTGTATCGGATGAAGGGATGACTTTGACTGTTGAAAGCTCGTACTCTGGAAATCCTGTTGGCCTTGACGGGGAAATTCTCGAGGGTCCCACGAGGGGTTCGAATAGAGACAGTGGACTTTAGCAGAAAAGAATTCATTTAGATAGTTTGAGGCTGAGGAGGCCGTGCACTGCATCTGTCAGGCCGCACCTGGAGTAGCATGTGCATTTCTGGAGACCTCCCTTCCAAGAGGATGTGGACAGAATGGAGCAGGTGCAGAGGAGAGCGAGGATGACCGGGGGCCTGGAGACCAAGCCCTGTGAGGAAAGGCTGAGGGACTTGGGGATGTTCAGTCTGGAGAAGAGGAGGCTGAGGGGGGACAGGATGGCTCTCTTGAAGGATTTGAAGGGCTGTCACTCAGAGGAGGGCTGGGAGCTGTTCCTGTTGGCAGCAGAGGAGAGGACTCGCAATCATGGGTTGAAATTAAGGGCAGGAAGGGACCGGCTGGATATGAGGGAAAACGTTTTGACAGTCAGAGTCGTGCAACAGTGGAATCGGCCTCCTCGGGAGGTGGTGAGCTCCCCCTCCCTGGCAGTCTTCAAGCAGCGGCTGGACAAACACTTGTCGGGGATGCTCTAGGCTGATCCTGCATTGAGCCAGGGGTTGGACTAGATGGCCTCTAGGGCCCCTTCCAACTCTGCGATTCTGTGATTCTAACTACAGAGGAATCCTTATCAGGGGCCATTTCATAGAAAAAGAGGTGCGGGCGCTCATTAGCGTAACTTATTTGCATATGCCACACCCCCTGACATCACCGGAAGTGTGTCAGAAGGCAACACCCACCGCTCAGGCTCCACTGGACTGTTTTGGATTGCTAGCTATTGGAGGTTTATTTGTTTGGTTGTTTCACTTTTACCCCGCCCTCCCCGCAAGGCGGGCTCAGGGCGGCTTCCAAAAACTGACAAGCAGTATACATTCACAATAAAAATACAAGACGTCATATAAAACACAACCAGTCAATATAAAACATTCATTGGATGGCGATAAAACGAAAGTGTAATTTAGGGACCCATTCAGCGGTGCCACCGCGCTAGTTCGTGTTGGATCGGAGTTCACAGAGGGCGCTGCTGGTAAGACGTCACTCCTATCGGAACGCCTGCCTAAAAGGTTCTGTTTTCACGGCCCTGCGGAACTGTGACAAGTCCCACAGGGCCCTGATCTCGGCAGGAAGCTCGTTCCAATAGGACGGAGCTGCAAATGAAAAAGCCCTCGTCCTGGTTACCATCAGCCTGACTTCCTTAGGGCCAGGGAGGGCCAGGCGGTTTTGGGATCCTGATCGCCGTGCTCTCTGGGGAACATACGGGGAAAGGCGGTCCCTCAGGTAGGCCAGTCCCTGACCATAAAGGGCTTTAAAGGTCAAAACCAGCACCTTGAAGCGAATCCAGAATGCTATTGGGAGCCAATGCAGAATCTTAAGCACAGGCTGGATGTGCTCCCACCTGGGGAGGCCCATCAACAGCCTGGCTGCCGCATTCTGCACCAGCTGCAGCTTCCGGAGTTGCACCAAGGGCAGCCCCATGTAGAGAGCATTGCAGTAGTCCAACCTCGAGGTGACCATAGCATGGATCACTGCAGACAGATCATTGCGTTCGAGGAAGGGAACCAACTGCCTAATCAGCCGAAGATGGTAAAAGGCTGCCTTGGCAGCAGCTGCTACCTGGGCTTCCATTGTTAAGGAAGCATCCAGGAGCACTCCCAGACTCCTGACCCTCGAAGCTGGCACCAACGGCGCCCCACCGAAGGCTGGGAGTGGGATCCCTACCCCCGTACCGCTCCGGTTCAGGCACAGGACCTCTGTCTTCGTTGGATTCAATTTCAACCGGCTCAGTCTAAGCCATCCAGCCACGTCCTGCAACGCCCGGTCCAGATCTTCCGGGGTAGAGTCAGACTGACCGCCCAACATCAGATAGAGCTGGGTGTCATCCGCATATTGGTGACAACCCAGCCCATGTCTCCGGGCAATCTGGGCAAGGGGGCGCATGTAGATGTTAAATAGCATCGGGGAGAGTACAGCCCCTTGGGGCACACCACACACTAGTGGGTACCTTCGGGACTGCTGCTCCCCAATGGCCACCCTTTGTCCCCGACCTTGGAGAAAGGAGACAAGCCGTTCCAAGGCGAGCCCCTGGATCCCCATTGTTGGCGAGGCGGTGGGCAAGCAGCTGATGGTCGACCATGTCGAACGCCGCCGACAGGTCTAGCAACAGCAGCACTGCCGCCCCGCCCCGATCCAGATGTCTCCGGAGGTCATCCGTGAGAGTGACCAGTACTGTCTCAGTCCCATGGCCAGAGCGAAAACCGGACTGGAAAGGCTCTAGCATGGAAGCGTCATCCAGAAAGCTCTGCAACTGTATTGCCACCGCCCTCTCAATTAGCTTGCCCAAATAAGGCAAGTTGGAAACTGGCCGATAGTTGGCCAATTCAGCCGGATCCAGGGATGGCTTTTTAATGAGGGGGCGGACCGGCGCTTCCTTGAGAGCCCCCAGGAACAGTCCCTCCGAGAGGGACTTGTTGATAATGTCCCTGAGAGCACCTCGCAACCCCTCACGGCCAGCTTTAATTAGCCAGGAGGGGCACGGATCAAGAACATAAGACATTAAGAACATAAGAGACGCCAATGTTGGATCAGGCCAAAGGCCCATCCAGTCCAACACTCTGGGTCACACAGTGGCCAGAAATACCAGGTGCCATTTGCCCCAGAGCCCCTATCTATACCTTGTGGCTAATAGCCACTGATGGACCTCATAAGAACAATGGACCTCAAGTCTGCAAGTGGTTGCATTTGAATTCAGTCTGTCAACTTCCTCTAGGCTGAGTGGACCAAAATAATCCAGAATGGAACCAGAAGACATGCATGGAGCCTCGAGTTCACTCACTGTCTCAACTGTGGCGGGGAGGTCGCGGCAGAGCGCCAAGACTTTATCTGCAAAGTAGCTCGCAAAAGCCTTCCAGCCGATATCCAATTCCCTAGTGTTTTGTCTGCCCTGTGGCAGAGCTGTTAGAGACCGAATTGTTCTAAATAATTGTGCTGGGCGTGAGCTAGCAGACGCAATCGTGGCTGTGTAGAACTCCCTCTTCGCAGCTTTGACTGCCGCCTCATAGGATTTCATAAACGTCCTATAGGATGCTCTTGTTGCTTCGTCGCGAGCACGCCACCACTGTCTCTCTAGCCGTCTAAGCCTTTGCTTCATCAGCCTCAGCTCCTGGGTGTACCAGGGAGCCAGCCTTGTGCGCTGGCGCAGAGGGCGTCTGGGAGCGATCTCATCGATGGCTGTCGAGAGCCGGTTGTGCCAGTCCTCGACTAGCTCATCTAATGAGCCGCCAGGGGGCATAGGATCCCGCAGAGCCATCTGAAGCCACACTGGGTCCATTTGGCTCCGCGGGCGAGCTAAAATACGCTCGGCACCCAAACGGGGTAGGGGTGACACATTCACTCGGGCCCTCAGGGCATGGTGGTCCGACCATGGAACTAACTGCCGTAGCAGTAATCCGGTCCACTGTAACCCCCGCCACGAAGATCAAGTCAAGCATGTGGCCGGCTCGGTGAGTGGGGGCCGTTACATATTGGGAGAGTCCCAGTGCCGCCATGGACGACATCAGGTCTGTCACCCGTGAGGAAGCCGCATCGTCGGCATGGACATTGAAGTCACCCAGGACTATCAGTCTAGGGTGCTCCAACGCCCAACCCGACACGGCCTCCACCAGGGGCAGCAGGCTGTCAGGCGGTGCGTTGGGCGGACGGTACACCAACCAAACAGCCAAACTCTCCCCGGCTTCCCACACAAAGCCGGCACACTCAATGCCTGTGAGCCTTGGCGCCGGGAGCACCCCGAAGGAGTAAGCCTCTCGAATGAACAGAGCCACTCCTCCCCCCGCCCCGTTGTCCGAGACTGGTGAAGGACCACGAACCCAGGCGGAGCTAACTGGGAGAGTGCTACTGTCTCCCCATCTCGCACCCAGGTCTCGGTCACGGGGGGGGGGACGGGCAGATCTGTCCTCGCAGAGGAGGGAGAGCTTGTACCTGAATAAAACCTGGTCTTAAAGGTGCCGCTGGACTGTTTTGGACCAGGGGCCCCGGGGGGGGGGCTTCTGCAGCTTACCTGGCTGCTTCTTGCTCCTTGTGGCCTGGGGCTGCTGGGAGCAGGGGGTGGGACTTGTTTCATGTGCCCGCCCCCTGGGCTCTTTACTTCCGGAGCTCCGCTCCTGTGCGCTCCTGCAGGAAAGGACCCCTGATCCTTACCCAGACACCGAAAGTTCTCCAGAGTTCTAATAGACGCACCAAGCAGTATCATCATTCATCTCCAGTTACCCTGTGACCTATTCACTACGCATTTATTGTGTCGTCATTATAATTTACTACATTTACCAATCACATTTCTTTAATGCACGTTTCAGTAGCCTAACCTATAGATAGCCGGCAATTTCTCATGGCAGGCAACGGTTTGTAGTTTATGTCTTTATTTTCTGACTCCTGCATCTTATCTCTGAGGCTGAGCTCAGAAGAGACCTCAGCAAGGCAATTGTTCATCTTATTGGGTACATCCAGGGGTCATTTCCTGCGGGAGCGCACAGGAGCGGAGCTCCAGCAATAAAGAGACCAGGGGACGGGCACATGCAACAAGCCCCACCCCCTGCTCCCAGCAGCCCTCAGTCAGAGCAAGAAGCAGCCAGGTAAGTTGCAGACCTCCCCCACCCGGCCCCCCAGTCCAAAACAGTCCAGTGGCACCTTTAAGACCAAGTTTTGTTCAGGTACAAGCTCTCCCTCTTCTGCGAGGACAGATCTGCACATCCCCCCCCCCACCCAATAGCTAGCAATCCAAAACAGTCCAGTGGAGCCTGAGCGGTGGGTGTTGCCTTCTGACACACTTCCAGTGATGTCAGGGAGTGTGGCATATACAAATGAGTTACGCTAATGAGTTATACTAATGAGCTCCTGCACCTCTTTTTCTACGAAATGACCCCTGGCGTACATCCCTAATTCTACTAAAAAGGGCATGTACAGTCTTAACGCAACGTCTCCTAAATGATGTTAGCCGCTTTTAAGGCATTGGCCGAATTCAGGCAGAGTTCAAAAATTCAGGGCAGACAAACGTGTCAAGTTTCGAGGCACACAAAATGGAGTCCTCTTTCGTTCGTTTCTCCAACATTCTCTAAGGTGGAACTCTGCCAAAAGACATCTGTGCCCTGCGGGACTCGACACAGTTCCGCAGGGCCTGTAAGACAGAGATGTTCCCACCGGGCCTACGATCGAGGGCAGCAATGGTTTCCATCATGCCTGGCCAGTTTGGTGTAGTGGTTAGGAGCGCGGACTCTAATCTGGGAGAACTGGGTTTGATTCCCCACGCCTCCACGTGCAGCTGCCGGTGTGACCTTGGGTCAGTTCCAAGTTCTTTCAGAGCTGTTCTCTCAAGGGTAGTTCTTGAGAGAGCTGTCTCAGCCCCACATTCCTCACAGGGCGTCTGTTGTGGGGAGGGGAAGGGAAAGGAGATTGTAAGCCGCTCTGAGACTCCTTCGGGTAGTGAAGGGCAGTTATAAATCCAATCTCTTCTCTTCTTCTTCTCTTTCCAGTTGGTACAAAATGCTGAAAGCCAGTTTTGGTGTAGTGATTAAGAGTGCAGTCTCTAATCTGGGAGAAGTGGGTTTGATTCCCCACTCCTTCACATGCAGCTGCTGCTGTGTCCTTGGGTCCGTCACAAGTTCTCTCAGAGCTGTTCTCTCACGGGCAGTCCTCGAGAGAGCTCTCTCAGCCCCACCTCCCTCACAGGGTGTCTGTGGTGGGGAGGGGAAGGGACAGGAGATTGTAAGCCGCTCTGAGACTCCTTTGGGGAGTGAAGGGAGGGGGATAAATCCAATCTCTTCTCTTCTTCTTCTCTTTCCAGTTGGTACAAAATGCTGAAAGCCAGTTTTGGTGTAGTGATTAAGAGTGCAGTCTCTAATCTGGGAGAAGTGGGTTTGATTCCCCACTCCTTCACATGCAGCTGCTGCTGTGTCCTTGGGTCCGTCACAAGTTCTCTCAGAGCTGTTCTCTCACGGGCAGTCCTCGAGAGAGCTCTCTCAGCCCCACCTCCCTCACAGGGTGTCTGTGGTGGGGAGGGGAAGGGACAGGAGATTGTAAGCCGCTCTGAGACTCCTTTGGGGAGTGAAGGGCAGGGTATAAATCCAATCTCTTCTCCTGTTCTCTCTCCCTCTGCAATGCCGTTTCTCTTTCCTTCTTTTGATCTCCCCTTATGGGGTAATGATAGAAAATTGGTTTAAGCGCCATCCTGTAATAGTTGTTGGAATTTTAATAATCTTAATTGTTTTAATTGTTTCTCGACTGACGGATCGTTTCTTGACTGATATGTTGTGAACCGCCCTGAGCTTGTGTGCGGAGAGGGCAGTCTATAAATTGCATAATTAAATAGATAAAATAAGATGCCACTGGACTGAAAGACACAAAGCTGCTTTATAGTGAATCACACCACTGGTCCATCAAGGTCAGTAACTTCTACTCAGACTGGCAGCAGCTCTCCAGGGTCTCAGGTCTTTCCCATCACCTCCTTCCTGGTCCTTTTAACTGGAGATGCCGGGGATTGAACCTGGGACCTTCTGCATGCCAAGCAGAGGCTCTGCCACTGAGCCAGGGTCTCAGGTCCAGGTCTTTCCCATTACCTCTTGCCTGCTCCTTTTAACTGGAGATGCCGGGGATTGAACCTGGGACCTTCTGCATGCCAAGCAGAGGCTCTGCCACTGAGCCAGGGTCTCAGGTCCAGGTCTTTCCCATTACCTCTTGCCTGCTCCTTTTAACTGGAGATGCCGGGGATTGAACCTGGGACCTTCTGCATGCCAAGCAGAGGCTCTGCCACTGAGCCAGGGTCTCAGGTCCAGGTCTTTCCCATTACCTCTTGCCTGCTCCTTTTAACTGGAGATGCCGGGGATTGAACCTGGGACCTTCTGCATGCCAAGCAGAGGCTCCACCTCTGATCTCCTTCAAATCTAGCAGATTTAGGACTAATTTAGTTTTTATTTATTGGCAGTCCTAAGTGGAGATTTTAAATTACGGTCTTTTTTTTAAAAAAAAAAACAACCAATATTTTTATTTTCATCGTAAGATGCCTTGAGTTCCACAAGGTACAATGGCAGTTAATAAATGTTTAAAAGAATAAATAAATGGGGTTGTTGGTTTGGATCCTGAGGGGGATTCCATACGTTTGAGAGCAGCAAGAAGAAGAGGAGGAGGAGGAGATTGGATTTATACCCCGCCCTTCACTACCCGAAGGAGTCTCAGAGCGGCTTACAAACTCCTTTCCCTTCCCCTCCCCACAACAGACACCCTGTGAGGTAAAAGAAGAAGAAGAAGAAGAAGAGATTGGATTACCCCGCCCTTCACTACCCAAAGGAGTCTCAGAGCGGCTCACAAACTCCTTTCCCTCCCCCCCCCACAACAGACACCCTGTGAGGTAAAAGAAGAAGAAGAAGAAGAGATTGGATTTATACCCCGCCCTTCACTACCCGAAGGAGTCTCAGAGCGGCTTACAAACTCCTTTCCCTTCCCCTCCCCACAACAGACACCCTGTGAGGTAAAAGAAGAAGAAGAAGAAGAAGAGATTGGATTTATACCCCGCCCTTCACTACCCAAAGGAGTCTCAGAGCGGCTGACAAACTCCTTTCCCTCCCCTCCCCCACAACAGACACCCTGTGAGGTAAAAGAAGAAGAAGAAGAGCAGATTGGATTTATACCCCGCCCTTCACTCCCCAAAGGAGTCTCAGAGCGGCTGACAAACTCCTTTCCCTCCCCACCACAGACACCCTGTGAGGTAAAAGAAGAAGAAGAAGAGATTGGTTTTATACCTCACTCTTCACTACCCGAAGGAGTCTCAGAGTGGCTTACAGACTCCTTTCCCTTCCCCTCCCCACAACAGACACCCTGGGACGCAGGCGGGGCTGAGAGAGCTCTTTCGAGGACTGCTTTTGAGAGAACAGCTCTGAGAGAACTTGTGACTGACCCAAGGTAACCCCAGCAGCTGCAAGGGGAGGAGTGGGGAATCAAAGCTGGTTCTCCCAGATTAGAGTCCAAGTTCCTAACCACTAAATCAAACTGGCTCACCTGGTGGGATTTTGCCTTCTCTGCATGGCCCAGAAAAGCCACCCACTCCTGTCCCGCAAGGCTTGAACAGCTGAAACTGGACATAGGCAATATGTTAAAAAAAAAATCCATCTCTGATCCCTACAGAAATCACCTCCCAAATGCTGGTCTCTACAGGGCAGACAGATAACTCGCCCACCCAGCGGCTCGAAAGCAATTAACAACTACGCGAGTAGACAAATGGGTACCTACCCTTAGATGGGTAGGGGGCACCCTCCTCCAACGAGGTGTGTGGTGGCGGCACAGATGGCGACATAACATCGGCGGTGGCGAAAGTGGAATGGCGATGCAGCGGAGCAATCCCTGGTGGCCAGCAGAACATCGTGTGGCTGACGGAGGCAGAGACCAGGAGGCGCGCGATGACGTGCAACACGGGGCACGGCAGAGCCTAACGGACAGAGCTGAGCCCGAAGCGGGCATGGGCCATGCGCTCGAATGGTCCCGCCAACGAAAGTTGTCCTGAAACGCCAGAGACTGCCTGAAAAAAGAAGCCAAGCTAGAAGCAACAACAGGTCCACCTCCTGGGTGCTGGTAGGCTCCCCTGCCCCCATCTCATGTGGCCCTAGTTAGGGATTAAGCGTTCTTAGAACCCATTACATGTAAACCGCCCAGAGACCCTTCGGGGTTAGGGCGGTATAACAAGTCGAAACAATAAATAAATAAATAAATAAGTTAGGGATGGTTTGTTCGTTTATATCCTTCCTTCCCCCCCAGAGGACACCCAAAACGGCTTCCGTCATTCTCTTCGCTTCCCTTTTGTCCTCACAACAACCTTGTGAGGTAGGTTAGGCTGAGAGCAAGCGATCGGCCCCAAGGCCACCCAGTGAGCTTCCATAGCACGAGTGGCCATTCGAACCTGGGCCTCCCAGATACTGTGAGGTAGGTTCGGCTGAGAGCAAGTGAGCAGCACAAAGGTCACCCAGCGGGCTTCCTTGGCACGAGTGGGGATTCGAACCTGCGGTTCCCAGAGCCTAGTCCAACGCTCTTCACCCCTACATCACCCTGGCTCTTGGTTCAGGTTAGGCAGCCTTTTTCAGGTTCCAGTTTATGAACATAAGAACATAAGGGAAGCCAATGGCCCATCCAGTCCAACACTCTTGTCACACAGTGGCCAGAAATACCAGGGGCCCTCAGGAGGTCCAACAGTGGGGCCAGGACACTAGAAGCCCTCCCACTGTTGCTCCCCCCCCAGCACCAAGAATACAGAGCATCCCTTGCCCCAGACCGAGAGTCCCTATCTATACCTTGTGGCTAATAGCCGCTGATGGACCTCTGCTCCATATGCTTATCTAATTCCCTCTTGAAGCCGTCAATGCCTGTAGCCGCCACCACCCCGTGTGGCAGTGAATCCCATGTGTTCATCACTCTTTCGGTGAGGAAGAACTTCTTTTTATCTGCTCTGACCCGACAGCTCAGCGATCTCATGGAGTGCCCACAAGTTCTTGTCTTGTGAGAAAGGGAGAAAAGGACTTATTTCCCGACCTGCTCTGTCCCATGCATAACCTTATAAACCTCGATCATGTCACCCCTCAGCCGTCGTTTCTCCAAGCGAAAGAGCCCCAAGCGCTTTAACCTTTCTTCCTAGGGAAAAGGGTTCCAACCTTTTTATCAATCTAGTTGCCCTTTTCTGCACTTTTTCCAATGCTATAATTTCTGTCTCGGATGTGTCATTAAAAAGAAAGACAAACTCTCGTGCCTTTTGTTTCAGATGCAAAAGGCGGCCCCCTCTATGTCCAGCCGGAGGAGGCAGAGTGGGTTCTGCCCCCTCAGCTTTTCGTTGGCACGTGCAAATGGGGGCCAGGGTCACGCCCGGCCCGGCCTCTGCTGTTTTTTGTTAGTCGGATAGGCTGTGGGGGTGGGGGCAGGTGGAGGAGAGAGATTTGATGATTCAGGATTCATCCGTTTCCTCCTCTGTTCCAGCAGCACTGAAGGCAGACGGGCCCTTCCCTTATTGTTCGCACCCGCAGATGTTTGTCGGCTTTAGGAGTGGCCTCATGAAAACTCCCCCTTGCCCACAAGAATGACAGCATGCCAAGGATTCCTGTCCGGCAACCAAATATTCTTCCTGGTGTATATGGGGCCAGGATTTACGCAAGCATAGAACAGAACCGTTTTGAAACGGATGCCAGAACAATTCCTGCCACTGAAGAGGCAAGCCACCCTCTGTGGTGGTTTGTCTCTTCAAGGAACCATGGTGTTTGGGAGTCTAAAGAGACAAAACACACCGTGCGTACAAACTATACAAACTGTAATAAAGATTTTAATAAAGAAGAAGAGATTGGATCTGTACCCCGTCTTTCACTACCCGAAGGAGTCTCAGAGCGGCTTACAATCTCCTTCCCCTTCCCCTCCCCACAACAGACACCCTGTGAGGGAGGTGGGGCTGAGAGAGCTCTTTCGAGGACTGCTCTTGAGAGAACAGCTCTGGAAGAACTTGTGACTGGCTCAAGGTCACACCAGCCGCTGCGCGGGGAGGAGTGGGGAATCAAAACCCGGTTCTCCCAGATTAGAGCCTGTGCTCCTAACCACTGCACCAAACTGTATTGATATTGTTGACACAGAGAGTCCTCCATCTTTGTGTGTTATACCTCTGAGGATGCCAGTCACAGTTACTGGCGAAACGTCAGGTTCTACAATGCCAAGACCATGGCCACACGACGCGGAAAATCTACACCAACTAATGTATTGATATTATTTCAAACGGGAAAGCCCGTGTTCCTCTCAGTCAGGTTCTCATGAATGACTTCTCTGCCTTATGAAGAAAAGCGCTTAAACTGTCCCTGTGTTTTCCAATTGTGTACATTAGGAGGTAATATCAACATGAGGCTTTCCTGTTTGAAATAATACCAATTTGTACAGCTTCTGAAGAAGCGTGGTTGGAAAGCCAGAAGTGAAACTAATAAGCCCAGGGCTCTAGTCGGGGGGGAGCTCTCAGGTACGGAGCTCCGAAAGAGAACCTCTAGGGGGCGGGGCGGTCACGTGGTGAAGCCCCGCCCCCTTCTTTACCCCGCCCTCTGCTTCGATCCTCATTCCGTTTGGGAATGAGGATGAAGCAGGAGGGTAAGTAGCCGGGCCTTCTGACACACTTCCGGTGATGTCAGGGGGCGTGGCATATGCAAATAAGTTATGCTAATGAGTTATGCTAATGAGCTCCGGCAGCTCTTTTTCTACAACAAGACCCCTGAATAAGCCTAAAGTAAAAGCCAGAAGTGAACCTGGCATAGTTCAACAAAGAGAAGCCGAAGGGTAAAGAGGAAGGCTGATTTCTGGATTCGCTTTTCCCGCCATTTTTTTACGAAACCTGGAACAGAAATTCCCCTCTGCATTGCATGCTGCTTTCACTTCCTTTGATCATTGGCTTTTATGGTACCTTTTTGCATAGATTTATGGGGTTGCGAAGAGTCAGACTCGACTGTGCGACTGAGCCCGCTTGCGGGGAGGGCGGGGTATAAGTTTGAGAAAATAAATAAATAAATAAACAACAACAAAAATGGCCATTCAGGGGCAGTGTTCCCTCTAAGCTGAGTTGGTGTGAGCTGGCTAACAGTTTTTTAGCCTCCAGCCCACACATTTTTTGTCTTAGCTCAGGAAGGATGGTTCCACAGGGGGCTCTGTGGTGGCCCCTCCCGTAACTGGTAATGCGGGGGGTGTCCACCTTTCGCCCTGAAGCAGACGCGGGTGAGTGGAGGGGAACATGGCCGCCATGTTCCCCATAGCTGCTGCCTTCCGTTTTGTTTTTACCTATATGTGACTCTTTTTTTTTGGATTACAAGCAACGAAGTAAGAAAAAGAATTGTTAGTGCACACATCTTCAAGGAAAACGTCGCCGAAAAGGAAAAACAAAGCGGCCAGAAAGGGAGAAAAGAAGCTAAGTGCTACTTATTTACTGTTTCCTGTTCGGTGCAATATATGTCATTCTCTTGGGAAAGGATATAATTAGTGAGAGGACTGCAAGCTGTTATTAAGTTTGTAAGCTGAAGGACTGGGAAATGGCGTCTGTAGGGGGAAACGAGATGGCGGAGTCATTGGATGAAAATATGTTTGTGACAGAAATGTCAGTGGAACAGTTTCTCCCTCTGAGGCGGAGGACATCTGCCTGGGCTATTCCCACCGTGCCAATAGGGAGGCCGGACGTAGATTTTTCTCCCCTGTCGGTGCCTTTGGAATATCCCATCTCCAGTTCTGTTCCTGCCTCATAGGGAGAAGCAGCACAACTTAGCTAGCTCTAGCTAACTTTAAAACCTAAAAAATCCTTTAGCCAAATTTCTTTCCCCTCTAGCCTGCCTTGCCCTTCTTACTTGCTCTTGCATTTACCTTTCATCCTTTCTGATTCCTTTCTGACTCCTTTTTTCCGTTCTGACCTCGGAGCGAAGCTGAGGAAGAGGATGTTGCAAAAGCGGCCTCTCAAGTCGTCATGACCAGCAAAGAGCTTCCTGAGGCATTTTCCTCAGGTGGCGAGGGAGACGCGACTGCCGCATCGGCGGCGGCGCGGGAGACCATCGGGACCGATCAGCCTTCGCGGTTTGATCGTGTGTCCCCAACGGAGGCTGCGGATTGTGCGGCGGCGGCGCCAGGCGCCAAGAAACGCCACTTGCAGTCCGATGCGGATGAGCCCGCCATTTTTCCGTTGCGTCTTCGGACGGGCGGCGGCCATTTTGAGGACCCAGCTTTAAGCCTTGGTTCCTCATCGAGACCGTTCCAGGATGCCGCGGAGTGCCCAGTTCCGGGGAATCTGGACCTACAAGGCGGTAAGCTACCGAGCAACGCGGTTATGGTGGATCCTACCGAACTAATGGAATTTATTAGGCGGTCAGTGCAACTGGAGGTCTCCAAGGCAAATAAGCCTGCAGTCCCAGACCTACAGGAATTTCCTCTCCTGGGCTCCCATTCCCCTCACTCCTCGGGATGGCCAACCAAGGCGGCAAAAAAGCCCCCCCCCATCCTCCTCCTCCTCACCCAAAGGAACCCATAGGCGAACCATGGAGGGAGGATCTAGATTCTACTGCCTCTTCCACTGATGGGAGAGAGGAGGGTGAATTTTTGTCTGAGGATGAGGCAGAGGAGCTTAAGCTGCCAGAACAGGCCTGCAGATTCTTTAAATCTGAGGATTATCAATATCTTCTGTCCAAGGCTGTTAAGGCTCTTGAGTTGCATGACGTACCAGCCTCTGAATACCAGAAGGCGGCCCGGGCTAAGCTTAAGTCTAAGTCTGGTGGCAATAGAGAATTTTTTCCACCTGAAGAATGTGTAGAAAAGGTGTTCCCATTTCCTGAGTACTTTGAACGCCAGTTGCGTTCGGGATGGGACAAACCTGTAGTGAACAAACAATTTCCTTCCTTTACTAAGAAATTGTATGCCATGCCTAACTACGCTGATGAGCTATTGCAGGTCTCCCCGGTTGACGCTCCTGTGGCGGCACTGCAGACGGCAGGTCTGGTTTCGGAAGACGGTCTGGGCAACATCAAAGAAGCTACAGACAAGAAGCTGGAAGCTACTCTTCGGAGGATCCACGAATCCTTCGCCATGATGGTGCGGGCGGCATCCACTGCATCTATAGCTGCCAGGGCATCCATTGTCTGGCTGAGAAAATTGACGCAGCTGATA
>NW_015160281.1:46331-74949 GCF_001447785.1 Gekko japonicus | reverse complement strand
CTCTGCTTGCCTTCCTGCAAGACGGGCTAGACACCGGATTACGAGCCTCCACACTGCGAAGGCAACTAGCTGCGATCACCACGGTGATTCCTATTTTGGAAGGGGTGAGATTGTCCAAACATCCTCACATCCAACTGTTTCTTCAAGGAGCGGTAGCCAAGTCTCCTCCTCAAATGCACCGCTTTCCGACGTGGAGACTAAACGTTGTCCTGGACGCTCTGATGAAACCACCATTTGAACCTCTCCGAGAAGTCGGGCTAAAATGGTTGCGAATGAAAACACTGTTTCTAGTCACCATTACTTCAGCTAGGAGAGTCTCCGAGCTGAACGCATTATCTGTGAGGTCTTCCTACTGCACATTCCACAAAGACAAAGTAGTACTTCTGACTGATCCTACTTTTCGGCCCAAGGTGGATTCTAGATTCCATCGTTCTCAGGAGATATGTTTGCCAACCTTCTGTCCGCAACCTAAGCACCCTAAAGAACGTCTTTGGCACACACTGGACGTTAGAAGGGCCTTGAAGATTTACATCACGAGGACGGACCCTTGGAGGAAGTCCGATTCATTGTTTCTTGGCATCTCCCCACCTCGCATGGGAGAAAAGCTATCAAAATCTTCAATCAGCGTGATACTGAAAGCTTGTATCGTGGAAGCGTACAGAGCCATCGGTCAGGATCCTCCAGCTGGCATAACAGCACACTCCCTGAGGAGTGCAGCGACCAATGCAGCGCTAATAAACAGAGCTTCGGTGGAGGAAGTCTGCAGGGCCGCAACGTGGTCTTCACTTTCTACTTTTACAAGGCATTACAAGATACACACCATGGCATCTGCAGACGCAGCTTTCGGGAGAAGAGTTCTACAGCACGCAATCTCCCTGGAAGAAGATGACAACCCACCCAGATAAGGGACACTGCTCGTGGAGGTCCCATGCAGATGTCCTCCGCCTCAGAGGGAGAACGACCATTGGACACTTACCGTGAGTGGTCCTTCTCCTCTGAGGACAGGAGGACATCTGGGCCCTCCCGCTGTCATATTTTCTTCCTGTTTTTACTGTTCTTGTTCATTTTTTCTGCTCTATCTTAGTTACAGGATAGAGTTTCAATCGTTATAATTGTTCGCAGTTATGTTTTTTATAGGGCAAGGTTAGTTTTTCAGGCTGCAAGACTGCTTTCGGAGTCCCAGAACTGGATATGGGATATTCCAAAGGCACCAACAGGGGGGAAAAATCTACGTCCTGCCTCCCTATTGGCACGGTGGGAATAACCCATGCAGATGTCCTCCTGTCCTCAGAGGAGAAGGACCACTCACGGTAAGTGTCCAATGGTCGTTTTAGAGGTCTTAAAGAAGGAATACAAAAGAAGGAATACAAAAGGGGATAGGACAAGCATTTGCAAATCTATATGAAGCCCCTATTGTCAAAGAGAGAACTGAAAAACTTGGATCCACTTACTCAGACTCCGGAAGAGACTATTGAGCCGCAGCAAGGAAAGGAGGACATAGAGTTATTATTCTCTCAGATTTCAAGACAAGGGAAAAAAACAATAATAGTTAAAAGGAGACAGTGGAAGACAAAGAAGACAAGAGGAAAGGGAACGGTGTATAGAGCCCTGCCTGAAAAGAAGAAAAAATGGAGAAGAGAAAGACAAGGAGGATGTAAATTGAGAATTAAAAGGGACAAAATGGAATGGAGACATGATTTTTCAAAAGAAACAGAGGAGAGATTGGAAATGATCTATCAACTGTGCAAAGAGAAACAGCACATAGATATGTTACTACGGGATAAAAAGTTAAAGAGTTACAGAAGGCAAATTAAAATATATGGAATTTTTATATGTTTTGAATTCATTTGGTTTTGTTTGTAGGTGTAATAACGACTTGTAATGGAATGAACAGATTAGATTAATGGGAAGTTTACTTATTAGAATATATTGTTAAGTGTTAGAGAATATGAATTTAGGGGTGGTGGAATGAAATGAATTGAGCATGGTAAAAGTTATATTGGTTTGATGTGTATTGTCCTTAATGTGTTTTTGGTCTTTGTTAGTTTTATTTGTGTTTTTGAAAGATGTACATTGGAGAGAAATAAGTATTGTGCTCTTAGAGTATAGGAAATAATGAATGGGTATAAATTTAAGGGTGCTGGAATGATTTGTTTTTGTTTGTAGGTGTAATCATGACTTATAATGAAATGAATAGATTAGAATATTTGGAGGTGTACTTATTAGAATATAATGTCAAGTGTGAGGGGATATGAATTTAAGGGGGTGGAAGGAAATGATTTGAGCATGGTAAAAATGCTTACTAAAATTACTTTGGTATTTTTATTGTCCTTAATGCATTTTTGGTTTTGGCCAGTTTTATTTGTGTGCTTGAAATATGTAAATTGGAGAAAGTATTGTGTGCTTAGAGTACAGGAATAATGAGATTAATGGGTATAAATTTAAGGGTGCTGAAATGATTTGAAATGATTTGATGTGAGTAAGGCAAAGTGATTATTTAGTGGTAAATTATTAATGGAATTGTAAGAAGGGGAAATAGCGAAGAAGTAAATTGGAAAGTATATTGAGGGCAAATTTAAAAATGTAATTATAAGTAGGCCTACATGGTAGACAAGTTTGACTTAAACTGTAAGGAGGTAAACAGTAAACATTGAAAATAATGAAACAACTTTAAAAAATATAATAAGAAAATTGTTTGGATGCTGGAATTAATGGAAACCTATCTAGTATTTTATCCCAAGGGAACAAATTTGAAAAAGATTAAGGTTTATAGAGAGGAGAAAGAGGGAATCTTAAAAGTTATTGTTATGGATGTGTGTAATTGAAAGTTCTCATCTTTGGTGATTACGTATAAATTTATGTAGTTCGGTAGCTATGTTGCTTCGTAAAATATATTTGAAGTATAAGGAATTAATTATATCTGTATCAATAATTGTTGGTGAATATGCATTATTGTGAAAACCCAATTAAAAATATTTAAAAGGAAAAACAAAAAAAGGAAGGATGGCTCCAGAGCAAACTAAATTATGCAGCGGCCAAATCGCTCGCTCACAACTTGAATGCCAGCAGCTCCCAAAGTAGGATTTTTGCTCACAAGACTCCACAGCTTAGAGGGAGCAGTGACTTTGCAGTCAATACTTTAGTTGGTAATAGACATAGAAATCAGGTGTTTCATAGAATAGAATTTTATAGATATTGAATCACACGGGGTGTAGTTTATTAAAATCCTTATTACCCTTTGTATATTTTGTTTGCACGGAGTGTTTTGTCCCTTCAGCAGAGGACCTTACTGGCAGTGCCTGCATCGGACAAAGCCGCGTCTGCCCCTGCGAGGCACTCCTGTTTGCTTAATGCTTCTTTCGATTGAATGCCCTGGACCAGGGGTGGCCAGTCTATTTGCACCTCCAGGCACCTTTGGAGTTCTGACAGAGGGGGGTGGGCGCAACCCCAAAGTGGCCACCGCAGGAATACGCACCAACCACAAAATGGCAGAGAGCAAGATTATCTATAACCGGGGATCATTTTGTAGAAAAAGAGGTGCAGGGGCTCATTAGCATAACTCATTAGCATAACTTATTTGCATATGCCACACCCCCTGACATCACCGGAAGCGTGTCAGAAGGCAACACCCACTACTCAGGCGCCACTGGACTGTTTTGGATGGCTAGCTATTAGGGGGGGGGGACGTGCAGATCTGCCCTCACAGAGGAGGGAGAGCTTGTACCTGAATAAAACTTGGTCTTAAATGTGCCACTGGACTGCTTTGGATTGCTAGCTATGGTGGGGGGAACACGCAGATCTGCCCTCACAGAGGAGGGAGAGCTTGTACCTGAATAAAACTTGGTCTTAAAGGTGTCACTGGACTGTTTTGGATTGCTAGCTATGGGGTGGGGGGAACACGCAGATCTGCCCTCACAGAGGAGGGACAGCTTGTACCTGAAGGTGGGCCGGGGGAGGGGGCTCTGCGACTTACCTGGCTGCTTCTTGCTGCTCGTGGCCCAACTGAGGGCTGCTGGGAGCAGGGGTCGGGGCTTGTTCCATGTGCCCACCCCCTGGGCTCCTTACTGCCCGAGCTCTGCTCCTGTACTCTCCCGCAGGAAATGATCCCTGTCTATAACTAATCGTAATGTTTTAACATAAATGTAGACCAGTGTATCTACAGGACCGCCTTCTTCGATATACCCCCAGGAGAGTGATCTGCTCTTCACAGAACAACTTGGTGGTGGTCCCCGGCCCCTAGAGATATCCAGCTGTCCTCGACCAGGGTCAGGGCCTTCTCGACCCTGGCTTCGACCTGGTGGAACTCTCTGCCAAATAACATCAGGCCCCTGCAGGATCTTATGCAGTTCCGCAGGGCTTGCAAGGCAGAGACGTTCCACCAGGCGTTTGGTTGAGGACAGCAGCAGTTTACATCATGGCTGGCGCCCTTCCTGGATCTCTGTCCCCTGAAGGATTTAGCATCTCTAATCCCCCCCCCCATTACCCATGAGGCAACACAGACTGGATAGTGAGAAGGATTCACAAAATTTCACCTCATGAAAGAAGAGAGGATGTTGGATTTATACCCCACTCTTCACTACCCAAAGGAGTCTCAGAGCGGCTGACAATCTCCTTTCCCTTCCCCTCCCCACCACAGACCCCCTGTGAGGGAGGTGGGGCTGAGAGAGCTCTCTCGAGGACTGCCCTTGGGAGAACAGCTCTGAAAGAACTTGTCACTGACCCAAGGTCACACCAGCAGCTGCATGTGGAGGAGTGGGGAATCAAACCCGGTTCTCCCAGATTAGAGTCCGCGCTCTTAACCACGACACCAAACCGGCTCTACTACACCGAACTACTGAATTATATATTTTGGTAATGACTGTATGGCTTTATTGTTTTTAAATTTGTACGTCGCCTAGAGCCCCACACCTGTGGGGATTAGGCAATTTAAAAATGTAATAAAATAAAATAAGCATTGTCGACAGAAGCTCTGTTTAACAGGATGCCCGGCCAATCAGAAGCCTGAGTAGCAATCGATGGGGGAGGTACATGTTGAATGTGTTCTAACCGCCTCTTCCTTCCCCCATGTCAGCCATGGCTTCCCCCCAGGCATTCCAGACCTTCGTCTTCCTCGACATCGAAACCACCGGCTTGCCCCGCGACCAGCCCTGCATGGCCGAGCTCTGCCTCGTCGCCGTGAACCGCCGCTCCCTCCAGCGCCCCGTCCCGGATCCGTCGCGGCCCCCGCAGCCTCCTCGCATCTTGGACAAGCTCACCCTCTGCATCGACCCCCAGAAGCCGTTCACCCCCAAAGCGGAGGAGATCACCGGGCTGAGCAACCAGACGCTGGAGGAGAACGGCAAGGCGGATTTCGACAGTGTCGCGGTGGAGGCCCTGAGGGCGTTCCTGGACCGCCAAGCCGGCCCCATCTGCTTGGTGGCTCACAACGGCTTGCGCTTTGACTTCCCCCTGCTGCGGACCGAGCTCTTGCGGGTAGACGCCGACCTTCCCTCGGATACCGGTTGCCTGGATACGCTGCCGGCCCTGAAGGAGCTGGACCGGGTGGCCCACCAGAGCTACCGGCTGGGAGAGGTGTTCTGGCGCTTCTACGGGCAGGAGCCGGTCGGGGCCCACTCAGCCGAAGGGGATGTGCTTACTCTCCTCTTAGTGTTCCTCGCCAAAGCCCCCGAGCTGATGGATTGGGCATCGGTCAATGCCCGGAGCTGGGGGGACATCAAGCCGATGTACCCCCCCAGTCTGATCGGCTACAAAAACTGACGCTCAGTCCAAAACTAGAATGTGCCAAATTGGTCGCTATGGTCTAGTGTTGTGATTTCCTCTGATATTTGCCGGCCCGGCTGAAATTCGCTAGGCCTGAGCTCAGTTTTCCATGACAGCAGTGTGATGAAGTAGATATTGAAAATCAGAGCCTTGCCAATCGGACAATAGTTTAATAAGCCTCGCTCTCGAGAGGAGAATGTCCGTCTAAAAGTAAAATTAACCAGAACGCTTAATCTAAATTTGTCCGTCGACGAGGCGCAAGGTAGATTTTTGCTAGAGTTAAAAACCTCAGGTAGGTTTGCATTCAGACTGGCAGTTTGTCCAGGTATAGGCACATTTCACAAATGGATTAAATGGGCCTGGTCACACAGCCACATCTGTCAGGCGTTCCCCGGGCATACTCACCCCATCAGAGGACGACTTGGAGCCAGGTTAAAAAGCCACCACCTCCAAAGTGGTGCTTTTGTTTCCCCGCGCATTCATTGCGCATGGCCAGATGTCTGAGCACGGGGGAGTGCGCGCAGAATGGATTTGGCAGTCTGAACCTGCAGATCCGTTCTGCCACTAGGGGAGGTTTTTTAAAAAAATTGTCCATATGTGCATGTGCGCATAAGCGCATATGCGGCACATGCGCACTTATGCACACACATGAATTTTGAAATTTTTTTGCGGTGCACTCTGTGGCTGAGGCACTGCAATAATGTGGATGTTTGAGCACGGGGTGTGTCTGTGGGGTAACCCGCAGCAAGGTGTGCTGTGTGGCTGATATGCCCTGCAACACTTTAAACCGTTTCAATTAGAGGCAGCACCGTATCGCGCCAGACTGCCAGTCTGAACGCAACCGTAGTTAGAATTAGTAAAAACTGTCAAATAATATAATATTGTGTGTTTGTGCGCGTGTGCATGATTGAGAGATCTTGTTTTTCTGGTTTATTTAAAAAGCCCTTCTGAAGCACCCGGTTGTCCCTCTTACCTGAAACAATTATCGGTGTCAAGATTTGCCTTCCCGGTTTGTCCGGAAGTGGATCACAAATTTAAATTTCTCGCCATAAATAATTCACTGTATGTCACGTCTGCATGAAAAACCGACTATTTATATGTATGATGATTAATTCAGCATTTGGCACAGATCAAATTGCACACGGGTTGCCGTAATGGATTCTTTCTGCTGACGGTAATACTGACGGAGTTATGTAGCATTTATGTTTGTTGATGCCTTCGACAGCCCTGTAGGGGTAAATCGGCGCAGTCATGAGTTCCTGGCTGCCGTGGGATTTGAACTGGGAGCTTCTCAGGTCAATTTGTTGCGGTGCCAACCTGTGAAGAGTCCTTCTAAGTCCATTTATTTATTTGTTTACTTTGTTTATACCTTGCCTTTCTCCACAAGTGGGCACTCAAAAGTGGAAACAATCTCCCTTATAAATAATAGCCGAATGGTGGTGGCACTTCTCTAGAACATTCCACACGCTCCAAAATCAGTTCGCTCTCTGATCTGTCATTCAGAGGGTCTCCCTATCCACAGGCTGCTTTGCCTGAGTCCTACCTCCAACATTCTAAACATTTTGCTGTTCCTCCCCCCCTCATAACCAGTCAGAACACAGAGGTTATTTGCATATGCAGCCTCATTGGCCTCTGCCTCGGAACACAGAGGTCGTTTGCATATGCGACTTGATTGGCTTTTGCCTCTAACATTCTAAACAGTTTTGCTGTTCTGAGGTAAAATGTGTCCAATCTCCAGGTGAGGGCTGGAGATCCCTCAGAATTCCAACTGCTTTCCAGATGGCAGAGATCAGTTCCCCTGGAGAAAATGGTGGGCTCTGTATCCTTATATATGCTGCTGAGGTGGCCCCTGTATGACAGCCAATGTGACGTAGCAGTCAGGGCTTCAGAGCACGGGAGAGGCTGCAGGTGTGTGGGGGGGTTGGAAAGCTGAAGAGTGAGGGGGAAATAAAGGTAGGTTGATGATTGGCTGGGAAGGAGATAGGGTTGCCAACTCCAGGTGGGAAATTGCTGGAGATGTGAGGGATGGAGCCTGGAGAGGGTGAGGTTTCAGGAGGCGTGGGACCTCAGACAGGTACAAAGCCATAGATTCCACCCTCCAAACCAACTATTCCCTTCTGGGGAACCATTGTTGCCAATCTCTAGGTGAGGGCTGGAGATCACTCAAAATTACAACTGTTCTTTAGGTAGCAGAGATCAGTTCCTCTGGAGAAAATGGTGGACTCAGTGTCATTATACCCTGCTGAGGTAGCCACAGCAAGTTGACACTGAGTGTCCAAGGCTGGGGCACCCGCCCAGAGCTTCTTTCTAGAGGCCGTTGTATTTATTTCCACAACGAGCCTTTTTCCTAGTCCATATACAAAAGAACCTCCTCTGGAAAGCTCCGTTAGCATGTTTACAGCCTGGGGGACTCCTACAAGATAACGACTCAGCCCTACCCCCACCTTCCTGAGTAGATATAAATTACCTGCCTACCATTTTTCTTCTCACCTCGACACAGAGAGTACTCCATCTTTCCGTGTTATACCTCTGAGGATGCCAGTCACAGCTGCTGGCAAAACATCAGGTCCTACAATGCCAAGACCACGGCCATACAGCCCGGAAAGTCTACAACATCTAATACTCAAAAGTGGCTCACACTGTTCTTCTTGCCTCCGTTTTTATGCCCACAACAGCCCTGCAAAGTAGGGTAGGCCGATCGAAGCCAGTGGGCTCCAGAGGGGGTAAATCCTCTTAGGATGGTGCCATCAGCCTCTGTCTCTCTAACTGTTGGTACCCAAGTACTGCAGGGGGACCTTTACGTCGGTATTTGGCAGTTGGGGTAGATTGCCTCTGAACATGGAAGTTCTACCTTTGGCCATTCCAGCAAATTGATCCGGATAGACTTCCTCTCCCAGCGACTCGTATAATTCTTTCAAATGAGACGGTTATGCGGGAGACCATTGTGACATCTTGTAGCAACCGGTTCCATAAGCAAATGGGATGTTATTCCATAGGTAAATTGTGTGTTGCGCTAAGAAGTATTTCCTGTTGTTTTCTTTTGCTGCCAGTGAGGTTTCACTGGATGACCTTGGTTTTTTTGCGTCGTTACTAATGGCCGAGAGTAGGTGGCCGCTGGAGGACTCAACGCTCCCTCTAAGCTGTGGAGTCTTGGGAGCAAAAATTCTACTTTGTGAGCTACGGGCATTAAAGTTGTGAGCAAGCGATTTGGCGGCTGCGTCAATTAGTTTGCTCTGGAGCCCCATCCTGCCTGATCTGACAAAAATGTGTGAGCCGGAGGCTAAAAAACTGTGAGCTGGCTCACACTAACCCAGCTTAGAGGGAACACTGGTTACCGTTGCTCTCCAGGTGACACAGGCCAGTTCCCCTGGAAGAAATGGCTGGTCCGTAAGGTGGACTCTATGGCATTAGACCCAAAGGAAGTCCCTCCCCTCCACAAACCCCGCCCTCCTGAGGCTCCACCCCCTAAATCTCCAGGTATTTCCTAACCCGGAGATGGCACCCCTAGCTGAGAGCTTTGTTTCCCCCCCCCCCCATAAGGCAGCATACAATTTATTTTTAAGTTAGCTCTGAATAGTTTTCAGTTGCACAGAAACACATAGTGAAGACCGGGTTTCATGGACTAACCTATTTGGTTCCAAAGGTACTCCTAGAAGAACCTGCATTTAATACAGGTCCTAATGCAGGTCCTATTAAAAACCTCCCAGGGGGTCTGTGGTGGGGAGGGGAAGGGAAAGGAGTTTGTCAGCCGCTCCGAGACTCCTTTGGGTAGTGAAGGGTGGGGTATAAATCCAATCTCTTCTTCTTCTTTTACCTCACAGGGTGTCTGTGGTGGGGAGGGGAGGGGAAGGGAAAGGAGTTTGTGAGCCGCTCTGAGACTCCTTTGGGTAGTGAAGGGTGGGGTATAAACCCAATCTCCTCTTCCTCTTCTTCTCTGCAGCGAGACCTGGACTTCCTTGGTGGTCTCCCATCCCGATACTAGCCAGGGTCGACCCTGCTCAGCTTCTGAGATCTGATAAGATTGGGCGAGTCTGGGCCATCCAGGTCAGGTATCTAAGAAATAGCCCAGGCTGGCCCGATCTTGTCAGATCTCAGAAGCTAAGCAGGGTCGGCCCTGGCCAGTATTTGGATGGGAGACCTCCAAGGAAGTCCAGGGTCGTGATGGGGAGGCAGGCAAGGGCAAACCGCCTCTGAACATCTCTTGCTTTGAAAACCCCACCAGGGGTCGCCGTAAGTCCATTGTGACTTGAGAACACTTTCCATGCCACCAAGCTGGGTTGGCACTTGGAAGGGAGACCACCCAGGAAGGCTCTGCAGAGGAAGACAATGGCAGACCGCCTCTGCTTCTCCCTTGCCCCAAAAAGCCCCTTGCTGGTGTTGCCATAAATTAAAAGCTAAGCAGGGTCGGTACTTGGATGGGAGACCACCAAGGAAGGCTCTGCAGAGGAAGGCAAGGGGAAGCCACCTGTGCTTCTCACTTGCCTGGAAAGCCCCTTGCTGGGGTGGCCAGAAGTTGGAAGCTGAGCAGGGTCGGTACTTGGATGGGAGACCACCCAGGAAGGCTCTGCAGAGGAAGGGCAGACCGCCTCTGCTTCTCGCTCTCTTGGAAAGCCCCTTGCTGGGGCCGCATAAATCTGCTGTGACCTGATGGCAGGTCACAGGCGCGTGCGCACGCGCACACACAAATATTCTGCCCCGTCCTGTTCTCGGCAAAGTGGGATCTAGGAACAACCTAAGGGTGTGACGCGGCTTCTGTCTTTGCCCTGAAAGCCTTAGAGATAAAAAGCCCCACGGTTGTCTCCCCTCAGACTACTTTGAACGGTGGACATTTTAGGCTTGGAGCCGCTGAGAGCACATCTGGCAGGGCTTAATCCCCTGAAGCCGCATGGAGCGAATTATCAGGGCGTGTTTGACCTTACTTGTCTCCAGCCAGAGAGACGACTGACTGACATTTTTCTACTGCCCTGCCTACACTTGGGTAATACAAAAAGGGGTAGGAAGCACAGTTTCTGGGATTGCCAACCTCCAGGCGGCACCTGGAGATCCCCCACTATTACAATTGATCTCCAGATGACCGTGATGGGTTCCCCGGGAGGAAATGGCTGCTTTGGGGGGCGGGCTCTACGGCATCGTCCCCGACCCCGGTCCCTCCCCTCTCCAAACCCCGCCCTCCACAGGCTCCACCCCCCCCCCAAATTTCCAGGTATTTCCCAACCAGGAGCTGGCAACCTTAATAGTTTCCTAGTTTACAAAAAAAGTCCCTTGCCAAGTGCTTCTTCCTCGCCACTAGCAACCATGCTTCTGTGATCTTGTAATATGTCTATTAATAAACTCTGGACTTCCAGCAAACAAGCCCGTTCTTTCTGTGTTTCCGTTTGGGCTGGGGGAGAAGGGGAGATTGGTGATTGGTCTTGCCGTTGTTGTTTTTTATGGAGCTGCGGTGGCTCAAGTGGTTAAGACGCTGAACTGCAGGCTGGGAGGTCGGTAGTTCGGCAGTTCGAGACCCGAGTGTTCCGCAAGACGGAGTGAGCTCCCGTCTCTAGTTCTGGCTCCTGCCAACCTAGCAGTTCAAAAGCAAGAAATTGCAGGTAGATAAATAGGTGCCGCTTCGGTGGGAAGGTAACAGCGTTCTGTGCGCCTCGCCGTCTAGTCATGCCGGCCACATGATCACGGAAACGTCTTCAGACAGCGCTGGCTCTTTGGCTTGGAAACGGAGATGAGCACCACATCCGTAGAGTCGGATTCGACTGGCTTTCAAGCAAGGGAAACCTTTACCTTGCCGTTTTCTAAAAATCAGCATTAGTCCAATGTAAGGCCTCTGGACACGGTAGCTATTTCCTGCAACATTCCCTCTAAGCTGAGCAAAAATTCTACTTTGTGAGCTACCAGCATTAAAGTTGTAAGGGAGCAATTTGGCTGCTGCATAAATCAGTTTGCTCCGGAGCCATCCCTTCCTGAGCGAAGACAAAAATGGGTGAGCTGAAGGCTAAAAAACTATGAGCTAGCTCGCACTAACTTAGCTTAGAGGGAACACTGCCTGCCTGGCATTGCCAACTCCAGGTTGGGAAATCCCTGGAGAATTGGGGGTGGAGCCTGAGGAGAGTAGTGGGAGTCCCCTCAATAGGGTTATAGGTTATATATACATTTCATAGCGTCCACCCGCCAAAGTAGCCCTTTCCTCTAGGGCAGGGTTGTCGAACTCATTTGTTATGAGGGCCGGATCTGACATAAATGAGACCTTGTCGGGCCGGGGCCACGTGTGTCATAAACTGTAACGCCAAGTAGCAGAGATAGAAACTTTATTAAGGACACAAACACAAAGTTTTTTTTTTACTTAAAATAAAAACACGCTTAAAACATCAGCCCTCTTGCAATATTTTGTTAATTCAACAGTGTCTGATAACCGACACCTCTTGCCCTGAATTATTGCATCAAAATGTCTGTGCCTGTTGCCATCTTGAGTCTGCTGTTCAGGGGTGTATCTGTCAGCTGCAGACCTACGATGACGCAGCAGCGGCAGAACTGGACGAAGCAGCAGGAGACAGCCAGTTCCACTGCGGGCCTGACAGAAGCCCTCCAGGGGCCTGATCCAGCCCCTGGGCTGCAGGTTTGACACCCCTGCTTTAGGGGAACTGATCTCTGCCATCTGGAGATAGGGCTACCAACCTCCAGGTGGGGGCTCCCAGCATTACAGCAGATCTGCGGGCAAAATAGAGATCAGTTCCCCTGGGGAAAAGGGCTGCTTCGGAGTATGGACAGTCCGGCACCACATCCCTGAAAAACTCCTTCCCCCTAGGAACTGTTGGATATTGTAACTCTGCCTGCAAGAGGACGTGGGAGGGAAAGGGTTAAGAGACTTCTCTCACTGGGGCACACTTGGCAGTTGGCACCACCCGCTCACTGGTTAGATGTTCAGTCTCTTTGGCTCTTGCTTGCCTTCTGTTTCATCTCCTATAAGACCTCTCTTTTTCTCTCTCTTATCTGGGCTTAACCTATTTTTGATGTTAAATCTGTTCACAATAAGTTAAATGTACCTAAATGGATATGTCATGTAAAGATGTGCTTCTCTTCTTTGTAAGTAAAATTTCTTCCTCTTGTCACCATTGGAGCCAGGTCGTCTTTGTAATTGGCTTGAACAGTGTTTCTCCCTTAACCGGGAAACGGGGAGAATCAGGGGTAGTGCAAAAAACGTCTGTGCTTCCTAAGGCAAATTATTATTTTTTTACATTGAACCCATCTTGGAACTGGCAACCCGATCTGAAGATCTGGAGAAAACGGCCGCTTTGGTGGGTGGACTCTATGGCATTATACCTTGCTGAGGTCCCACCCCTCCCCAAACCCCGCCCTCTCCAGGCTCCACCCCTCAAATCTCCAGATATTTGCCAAGCAGGAGTTGGTAACCCAAGCTATGGCATGATAAAGTAGCGACTCCTCTGTCCTCTGGCTCTTTATCTCAGCAAGCAAGGTTTGTAATAGCAGGGAATCCCCAGGTCCCACCTGGAGGCTGGCATCCCTGGACCTCAGTGGGGCACAAGGCCACAGAGTCCCCCCCCTCCAAAGCAGCCATTTCCTCCAGGGGAAACTGATTTCCGGAGTCTGGAGATGAGTTGGAATTCCGGGGGATCCCCAGGCCCCACCTGGAGGCTGGCATCCCTGAAGCTCAGTGGGGAACTATAATGCCACAGAGTCCCCCCTCCAAAGCAGCCATCTTCTCCAGGGGAACTGATCTCCGCAGCCTGGAGATGAGCTGGAATTCCGGGGGGTCCCCAGGCCCCACCTGGAGGCTGGCATCCCTGATTTAAAAGGGATTTTGAGGGGTGGTCATGATGGTGGGGGAAAGTCTGAAGATCTTGCCTGCAGCGAGTCCTGAGAAGGGTGGTATGTGGGAGGGTGTCTGCCTTGCTTTCTTATCTTTTTATGCAGCCTCTGGTTGGGGGGGGGGGACAGGACATTTTTCTTTTTTATCACACGCACACACATACACGCCAACAAATTTTTATCAAGTATTTTTGTTGAAACCATCTGGCAATTCCAGTCGTGCTGGCTATAGAGTTGACAACCTCCAGGTGGTAGCTGGAGACCTCACGGAATCAGAGAATCCCAAAGTTGGAAGGGCCCCGACAGGCCCTCTAGTCCAGCCCCCTGCTCAATGCAGGGTCAGCCTAGAGCCTCCCTGACCTGTGTTTGTCCAGCCGCTGCTTGAAGACGGCCAGGGAGGGGGAGCTCACCACCTCCCCAGGCAGCCCATGCCTCTCTTGCACGGCCCTGACTGTCAAAAAAGTTTCTCCTAAGACCCAGCTGGTACTTTGCCACCTTTAATTTAAACCCATGACGGCGAGTCTTATCTCCTGCTATTATAACAGACCTCCAGGCAACGGAGGCTGATCCCCCTGGAGAAAATGGCGGCTTTGGAAGGCGGGCTCTACGGCATTGTACTCCATTGAAGTCCCTCCCCTCCCTAAGCCCCGCCCTCCTCAGGCTCCGCCTCTAAAGTCTCTAGGTATCTCCCAACGTGGAGTTGGCAACCCTACCTGGCAGGCAAGCTGTGATGTCCTTGCTTATAGGGGAGACGGTTTTACCTTTAAACACACTTTGTGTCCCTAAACTTGCTAGATTTCTGCTGCCACCAGGAATTTAAAATTCCAGTTCTCTCTCTTTTGGTAGTATGACCCAGGGTCTAGGCACTTCAGAGGACTATGTGGCCCTGAGGAAGAACTGTACTGATGGCTGAGATAAGTTTAAACAAAAAATGATTTATTTAATAAAGAACAAAATAGGTTTCTGTTATTTTGAACAGTTGCTGAAGAAAGGAACTTGTAAATATAACTGGCAAAGCTTGGTGCTACAAACAGTCTCTCAAACTCCAAACTCCACTCTGACAGGCTTATATAAGTATAATCTCTCTCTCTTATATATGTAGCCACACAGGCTAGTCTCTTTGTTTTATTCACACAGAATAGAATAAACTCTCTTAGTCACACAGACTAAACTGTTGGTCTTATTCACACACAGAATCCTTCATAACTCTCAGAATCACACAGACTCTCTTCAAAACTCTTCTGTACTTGTCTCTCTAATTCACAGAATCTCCTCATAGACACACACACAGAATCCTCTCAGACGCCCCTCCTCCCACACTCTCACTCACCAGCCAATCACATCACACTTGTCTCCCTCTATCACCCTTCTCATATTACTGCGTTCAAACTAAACATTTAAAGGAGCACCCCCCCCCAAACATGGAATCATTACACAAGCGTATTGCTTTCAGGAGCCATTGACAACCTCGGTTAAGTAAAACTCCCCGCCTTCAATTCACCTCCGGCATATAGGGCTGCCAACCTCCAGGTGGCGCCTGGAGATCTCCCAGTATTACAGTTGCTCTCCAGATGACCAAGATCAGTTTCCCCTGGAGAAGGCTGCTTTGGAGGGTGGGGTGGGCTCTGTGGTATTATCCACTCCTGAGGGGCTTCGCCTCCCTTGGCTCCACCCCCAAATCTCCACGGATTTACCCACCCAGGTGTGGCATCCCTACTGACATACCCCAAGCTCCCCTTCCGCGTGAGTGGGGGAGATGGACGGATCAGTAACCCTGGGTTGGGAAATTCCTGGGAATTGGGGGGGGCGGAGCTTGGGGAGCGACCTCAGTTTGGTGTCATTCTGTAGGCCCCACCCTCTGATGCATCCATTTTCTCTAGGGGAACTCATTCCTGTAGTCTGGAGTTCATTTGTAACTCTCAGGATATCTTAGGGTTGCCAAGGCTGGAGCGCACGCGCGTTGCATCTACGTCACCCGGAAGTGACGCGGGCACGCCGGGGCGGGGCCATGACCATCCGAGGGAAAACCATAGAGTTTTCCCTCGGATGATCGTGGCCCCAGCCCCAGTGTGCCCGGCGTGGTCGCGTCACTTCCGGGTGATGTGCACGTCGGGGTGGAGTTCCCCCCGGGGCCCGATCCGCCAGTGGCGGGGAACGGGCCTCTGGGGCGGGGTTTTCCCCGCCCCCTGGGGGGACTTGGCAAGCCTAGGATATTTCTAGTCCCCCATCTGAAGGTTGGCAACTCCGCTATTCCCAGACCAACATTCCTGAGGGATCGCCTCTCCCCTTATGTGCCCTGGAGAGCCTTGTGCTCTGCTGGTCAAGATCTGCTGGTTGTCCCCGGCCCAAGGGACGTCCCCTTAGCCTTTTCTGCCCATCCAAGTACCAGCCCAGCTTAGCTTCCAACATATATAGCAGAGGGGCTTTCAAGGCAAGTGAGAAGCAGAGGTGGTTTGCTAATGTCTTTCCTCTGCAGGACCTTCTTCGGTGGCCTCCCATCCAAGTATTAACCCCACTTAGCTTCTGCGATCGCGGTATTCCATGCTACCTTCATTCCCATCCAACCCAGCATCAGGAAGCAGTAATATCGATTTTCATGCAGTGCAAAGCTTCCTCTTTGGGATTTCCAGGGCAATTTTTGGGCAGGAACGCACAGGAATGGAGTTCCGGCTGGCCCCCAAGTTGACCACGGCGAGCAGGAACTCATTAGCATAATAGGCCACACCCAATAGCAGAAACTCATTAGGATTGGCTACATTAGGGGTGTGTGGCCTAACATGCAAAGGAGTTCCTGCTACAAAAAAAGCCCTGCGTTTTGACCACAAACAAGGTAAAGAGAATAAGAAGCAAAAGGTGGGTGTGGCTGGATGAGCACACTTCTGGTAACATGGGGGTGTGGCCTAATATGCGAATGAGCTGTGCTGTCAGGGGTGTGGCCTAATATGCTAATGAGTTTCTGCTGTTGGGTGTGACCTATTATGCTAATGAGTTCCTGCTGGGCTTTTTCTACAAAAAAAGCCCTGGGGATTTCTATAGATGAAGATGTTAAAAACACAAGAGCGAGCAAGGTTCTCTCTTTGGACAAGTGTGGTACAGTTCTGTCAGTCACCTCAGTGGGGTACAATGCCAGAGAGTCCACCTTCCAGAGTAGCCATTTTCTCCAGGGGAAATGATCTCCATAGCCTGGAGATGAGCTGGAATTCTGGAGGATCCCCAGGTCCCCCCTGGAGGATGGTAACTCTATCAATAACCCAGACCTCCATGAACCACAAGGACAAAAACAAGGAAGGCATAATTATGCAAAGGTGAGATTCAGATGACTCAAGCCAGTGACTCAATCCGCATATTACAGGGAAGTAATAAGCCACAAGCAATGTTTGACATGCCGAGGCGAAGGAACTTGGATAGAATGATTCTGGGGTGGCTGTCGCCGGAGTACGGCCCTTCCTTGCAGCCTACAGAGCCTCACAGAGATTTGCAGAGCGTGGATGAATGTATCACAGAAGTGACTAATATTATCGAAGTTGTCACCTCCTCCACCAAACCCAGAAGGAACTGAAAATTCTGGGTTGTCTCTGTGGCTTGTGGAGGGAGGGAGGGAGGGAGGCAAAACCCAGCTGGGAGCTGTGACTTCTGGGTCTCTCTGTCAGCACGTAATGAGACACTTCAGAGCGGGTGAGGGAAGATGCTGTGAAATGGGGGCGGGTTTTTTCCAAGCGGCACAGCAGGTAATCCTGTCTTGTCAGAAAAGCTTCCGGGAAGGGAGGGCCGGTCCCCAAATGCAAGTGCCTATTCATCCTGTGTCGGAGGGATGCCAGCCTCCAGGCGGCACCTGGAGTTCTCCTGCTGTTACCTCTGCTCTCCAGATGACCAAGATCAGTTTCCCCGGGAAGAAACGGCTGCTTTGGAGGGCGGCCCCTGCGGCAGCCTGCCCTGACTGAGGCCCCTCCCCTCCCCAAACCCCGCCTACCCCAGGCTCCACCCCCCAAACCCCCAGGTATTTCCCAACCCAGAGCTGGCAACCCTGTTTCCGAGGGGACCATGGGAACAGGAACGATTACTAGGCTGCCAACCTCCAGGAGGGGGCTGGAGATCTCCTGGAATTGCAGCAGATCTCCAGGCAACAGAGATCAGTTTCCCCTGGAGAAAATGGCTGCTTTGGAGGAGGAGGAGGAGGAGGAAGAAGAAGAGGAAGAAGAAGAAAAAGGAGGGGGAGGGGGAAGAAGAGGAAGAAGAAGAAAAAGGAGGGGGAGGGGGAAGAGAAAGAAGAGGAAGAGGAGGAAAGAGGAGGGGAGAAGTAGGAAGGAGGAGGAGGAGAAAGATGAAGAGGAGGAAGAGGAAGGAGGAGGAGGGTGAGGAGGAGAAAGAAGGAGGAGGAGGAAGAAGAAGAAGAAGAAAAAGGAGGGGGGAGGAGAAAGAAGAAGAAGAGGAGGAGGAAGAGGAGGAAGGAGGAGAGGAGAAGTAGGAAGGAGGAGGAGGAGAAAGAAGAAGAGGAGGAGGAAGGAGGAGGGAAGAAGTAGGGAGGAGGAGGAGGAGGAGGAGAAAGATGAAGAGGAGGAGGAGAAAGAAGAGGAAGGAGGAGGAGGGTGAGGAGGAGAAAGAAGAGGAGGAGGAGGAGGAGGAAGGAGGGGAGGAGGAGGAAGAGGAGGAGGAGGAAGAAGAGGAAGGAGGAGGAGGAGGTGGAGGAGGAGGAGGAGAAAGAAGAAGAGGAGGAAGAAGGAGGAGGAAATTGGATTTATACCCTGCCCTTCAGTCAGAGTCTCAAAGCAGCTTACAATTCTTTCCCTTCCTCTCCCCACAACAGACACCCTGTGAGGTAGGTGGGGCTGAGAGCTTTTTTGAGGACTGCTCTTGAGAGAACAGCTCTGAAAGAACTGTGGCTTGCCCAAGGTCACCCAGCAGCTGCATGTGGAGGCATGGGGAATCAAACCCGGTCCTCCCAGATTGGAGTCCGCAGTCCTAACCAGTACACCAAAGGTAGACTCTATGGCATTATGCCCCATTGCAGTCCCTCCCCTCCCCAAACCCCACCCTCCCCAGGCTCCGCCCCCAAATCTCCAAGAATTTCCCAGACAGGAGCTGGGAACCTTAATCGATGTGTCTGGGGGGAGGCAGAAAAGCTCTTGTCTGTTAAGATAGGCTGCTCCAAATTGTATAAAATGAGGTTGCGGGAGACGTAAGTGGGAACTAACAGCATCGTGCAATTCTATTAACATCTGATGATCTGAAAATGGCTTCTTCTAGGGGTCATTTCCTGCAGGAGCGCACAGGAGCAGAGCTCCGGCAGTAAAGAGCCCAGGGGGCGGGCACATGCAACAAGCCCCGCTCCCAGCAGCCCCAGGCAAGAGGAGCATGAGGATCTGTGTGTCCCCCCAGTAGCTAGCAATCCAAAACAGTCCAGTGGAGCCTGAGCAGTGGGTGTTGCCTTCTGACACACTTCTGGTGATGTCAGGGGGTGTGGCATATGCAAATAAGTTACGCTAATGAGCTCCTGCACCTCTTTTTCTACGAAATGACCCCTGGCTTCTTCCATCCGTGTCATTAGTTCGTTCTGTTTATACACTCTGCAGGTGTTCCCCAGAACTGCTTCCCCCACGCACCTCCTCACAGAACACATTGGTTCCTTCTATCACAACAGTGGGCCGTTTTGCCCATGCGAGTTATCCGGGATTTTCTGTTCTCCGGCTTGTTCTTTTTCTGGCCCTGTTCATGATGCATTAATGACCAGATTCGGTGGTGTCAGGTCTAAAAATATATACGTTTCTATATATGCCCCGTGTGCTGTTCCTTAGTCACATCTAAAAACCAGAAATACATGTTTTGCATGTAAGCCAGAAGGGGTTGTATTGTGTCACTCCTAAAACTGAGCCAAAGTCTTGTTTTGAGTTTTCAGAAATAGGGATGCCAGCCTCCAGGTGAGACCTGGAAAACCCCCAGAATTACAGCTCACCAAGGGACTAATGAGCAGAGGTCATTTCGAGGGGGATCGCAGTTCCCCCGGGTGAGGTACGGGGGCGGGGCACATGACGAAGCCCCGCCCCCTGCTTCCGGCCGCCCCACTTCCGGCCCTCACAGTGCCAGTCTCCACCATTTATCCATCCTTAGTGGACTGTTTGGCTACTGCCTCTGCTCCTGAACCTGAGACCCCTGTCACTCCCATACCTAAGACAGTCCTTAAGAAAAATCCGACAACAGGGACCTGGAGCCCCGCCACTCATTGGAGTCCTACATCAGGACTCAGTGAAATGAACCCTTTTAAAGTGCCTGTAGGCAAATCTCAGGAAACTGGCAATTTAGCAACAGTCTGCCCTCTCCGTCAAGTTCCAGCAGGAGCGGATGGGATTATGAGATGGGTCTATTCTCCTTTCAGTACTGTCGATCTCTGTAATTGGAGAACACAGACGACCCCATATAGTGAAGACCCCCGACCCATGACAGATCTGTTTACAACAATTATGGCTACACATGCCCCTACCTGGCGAGATTGTAGCCAGTTACTTACTGCTTTATTAACTTCAGAAGAGAAGCGGAAAGTCATGGCAGCTGCTAAGAAAACTGTTGAAAACAGAGTCCCTGCTGACCAACAGCCTAATGCAGCTGACTGGGTTCGTGCCCGCTTCCCAGATATAGACCCAAATTGGGACCCCAATGTAGATGCAGATAGAGGAAGATCAGAGGAATACCGAACTGCCATCCTCTTAGGTCTCCAGGAAGCAGGAAAGAAGCCCATGAATATGGCTAAATTGAGGGAGGTCATTCAAGAGCCAACTGAGCCACCCTATACCTTCCTTGAAAGACTGTACAAGGCTTACCGCCTCTACACTCCTTTTGACCCAGAGGAAGAAGCAAACCGTACAATGGTGAATGCATCTTTTGTTAGCCAGGCTGCACCTGACATTAGACGCAAATTACAGAAGTTAGAAGGGTTCCAAGGGATGAACGTGTCCCAATTAATTGAGGTGGCCCAGAAGGTTTTTGTGAATAGAGATAAAGAAGAGAAGAAAGAAGAAGAAGCTAAGCATAGACGAAAGGCAGCAATTTTAGCAGCAGTGATCCAAGGCCATGAGTATGACCGCCCGTCCCCAACATCCAACCTTGAGCCCCGTGGTCCTAGAACCCTAGGCCGGGACCAATGTGCATACTGTAGAGCGGATGGCCACTGGAAAAACGAATGTCCGAACCGCCAGTCCAGACTCCGGGGGAGGGGAGGATCTAGAGGCCAAGGAAGAGGACAGAGCTTTAACCACCTTCCAAGAGGGCAAGTTAATGAAAGCCGGTACAGCCGCACCTACCCTGCAGGGAAGTCGGAAGATGGCTTTGTTGGTATGGCCGGAATGAACTATGATGATTAGGGGCGACCGGGCTCTGTCAATTGTGGCCCTCGGGAGCCCTTGGTCCGCTTAAATATTGAAGGAAATCCTGTTGATTTCATGTTAGACACGGGGGCTGAAGTATCCATTGTAACGACACCCATTGCTCCGCCCACTAAAGATAGCCTAACAGTTGTAGGCATGGCAGGGAAGAAACTTGCTCTCCCATACCTCCAATCAAGAACCTGTTCTCTAGGAGGTCACCGGGTCACCCACCGTTTTCTCTTAAATCCCAGCTGTCCGATTAATTTGCTTGGGAGAGATCTTTTATCTAAAATGCGTGCCTCCATAACCTTTGATACTCCGGATGGCTCAGCACTTCTGTCCTTACCTCCAGAGACTCAAACTTCACTAGTGTGTTGTAATTTAGAGGTTGATGCTACAGAAGAGTGGCGACTTCCTGAGGTCCTAATGGGATGTGGATTTAGAAGACACCCTGATGGTGACCCTGAAGAAGTCCAGTATCAGACTGATAAAGATGCTTTTTATGACAAGGAAAAGGTGCAGGATAAATTGTACTACCGAAATGAAGTGCCAACTGTATGGGCAGAAGATAATCCCCCAGGCTTTGCTAAACACCAACCTCCTGTAGTTGTGGTCCTTAAACCTACTGCCAATCCAGTGAGAGAGCGTCAATACCCTATTCGTGAAGATGCCCGAAGAGTGTTAACCAAACACTTTCAGAGACTCCTGAAAGATGGCATCCTGATCCCCTGTGAATCTGCCTGGAATACTCCGATCCTTCCAGTACCTAAGCCTTCTCCAGACCCCAAGAATCCTGATTACCGCCCAGTCCAAGACCTGAGGGCAGTGAATACTCAAGTAGAAGCTATCCACCCTGTAGTGCCAAATCCCTATACAATCCTGACTCTGATTCCATCCACGGCTGCATGGTTTACTGTCTTGGATTTGAAAGATGCGTTCTTCAGTATTGGACTTCACCACCAGTCCAGAGACATCTTTGCCTTCGAATGGAGAGCCCCTGGAGCCTCCAGCCCATGTCAGTACACTTGGACTCGTTTGCCCCAAGGCTACAAAAATTCTCCTTCATTGTTTGGACAGGCCCTCGGTAAAGACTTAGAGAACTTTGACACCCAAGAAGGGGTCCTTACCTTAATCCAATATGTGGATGACTTGTTACTTTGTGCCCCTGACCCTCATCGATGTTCCCAGGGCACCCTTAACCTTCTCCGTCTCCTTGATGCCTGTGGCTATAAAGTCTCATTCAAGAAGGCCCAGATCTGCTTAACTCGAGTCCAGTTCCTAGGATTTGAAATCTCTAAGAATCAACGGTCTCTCAGTAATGCAAGGAAAGAAACTGTGTGCCAGATACCTCTACCCCAGAGTCGCAAAGAGCTACGAGGCTTCTTAGGTGCAGCTAGCTACTGTCGGTTATGGATTCCCTCCTTTGCTCTTTTGGCCAAACCCTTATATGAAGCTACCAAAGGGGGGACACAGGAACCTTTTGTCTGGGGCCCAGATCAAGATGTTGCCTTTAGGACCCTGAAACAACGGCTCATTGAGGCTCCTGCCTTAGGACTGCCAGATCCAGAAAAACCTTTTTCCCTTTGCGTAGATGAGAAGCAAAGTGTTGCTTTAGGTGTCCTTCTCCAGAAACTTGGGACTCACAATCGGCCTGTGGCCTACCTTAGCCAAAACCTGGATGCTGTAGAAGCCGGTCTGCCCCCTTGCTTACGTGCTGTTGCTGCCTGCTGTAGACTTATTGAAGCAGCAAACAAATTCACCTGGGGAGCCCCACTCACAGTGTTTGTATCACACGGAGTTAAGACCATTTTAGAAGCTCGTGGTCACAAATATCTGACAGTTTCACGTATGGCCAGGTACCAAGCAGTTCTCCTCGAGAACCCAGGTGTATCTCTAGCTCCTGTCATCAACATAAATCCAGCCACCTTGTTGCCAGTACCATGTGAAGATGTTGAGCATGATTGCCTAGTAACCACTGACCAGCTGTTTGCATCTCGTCTTGACCTTCGTGACCAACCCCTTCAGCAGCCAGACTTAATATTGTACTGTGATGGTAGCAGTTTCATCAACCCTCAAGGACGTCGCAAAGCAGGCTATGCTGTTGTAGATGACCATCAGGTGATACAAGCAGAATCTCTACCCGTTGGAACATCTGCTCAACTAGCAGAAATAATAGCCCTGACAGTTGCCCTACATCTAAGCAAGAATGCAGCTGCAAATATATTCACCGATTCAATGTTTGCTTTCAAGGCAGCCCATGCACATGGAATGCTGTGGCAACACCGAGGATTTATTACAGCCGCTGGAAAGGATATCAAATATGGGCCAAATCTTCGTCTTCTGCTAGAAGCCATCAATCTGCCAACTAAGATTGCAATAATCCACTGTCGAGGACATCAACGGAAGTCTGACCCAATTGCAGAAGGAAATGGTCGTGCTGATAAAGCAGCTAAGGAAGCAGCAGAAGGAAAACTTTGTCTCCGCACTCTAGTTCCTAGTCCGTCAGTCTTAGCCTGTCCTGTCTTCCCCACTCCAGTCTCAGCTTGGACGCCTCGTTACACCAAACATGAAGACTACCTCTGTGACCAGCAATCAGCAAAAAAGAATGAGGAAGGTTGGTGGATCTTGCCAACAGGAAAAATTTGGATTCCAGCCTCCTTAGGCTATGAAATAATGAAAGCCCTTCATGCTAATACCCATTATGGATCTTCCAGTCTTGTTAAAGCCTTAGACCGCTGGGCTCATCTGGAACGGAAGACAGCATTAGCAGACCTCGTGTGCCGTCAGTGTGTTACCTGTGCCCGAAACAATCCTAGAGAAGGTCCCCGACGACCTCCAGGAATCAATACCCCAGGACCAGCCCCAATGACTTCGCTTGTTGTTGATTTCACCGAGATGCCAAAAGTTGGTCGTCATCACTACCTGTTGGTGTTTGTCTGTACGCATACTGGATGGATAGAAGCGTTTCCAACTGCCACTGAAAAGGCCTCAGAAGTTGCCCGAGCCATGTTAAGGGATCTAATTCCAAGATTCGGATTACCTACCTGGGTTTCCTCTGATAATGGACCAGCCTTCATCTCTGAATTAACTCAGCAAGTTGCCAAAGCCTTAGGAATCATCTGGAAATTACACTGTGCCTATCGTCCCCAGAGTTCAGGAGCAGTAGAACGAGCTAATAGAACTCTTAAAGCCTCCTTGCGGAAGTTCACCCAAGAGACTGAACAGCCATGGCCTAAGATTCTACCTCTAGTGTTATTCCGACTGCACTGCCTCCCTTCCAAACGAACTTCAGTTTCTCCTTATGAGGCAATGTTTGGCCGTCCTCCCCCACTGACCATGGGAGTTCATACCGATGCTTATGGGTTTCATCAGTTAATCACCTCAGCAGAATTACAAGCCCTTGGACGACAAGTTGAGAAACTCCAAAGACATTACTCTGCCTGTCTCCCAGTTCCCTTGTTTGATTCTGTGTGTCATGTCAGTCCTGGAGATTCAGTATGGGTTAAAAATTGGAGACCAGAGCCCTTAGGGCCAAGGTGGGAGGGACCTTTCACTGTTTTACTCAGTTCCCCTACAGCTGTGAAGGTCGTTGAGAGGAAACCCTGGATCCACTGGACGAATTTGAAGCTTGCCCATACTAGATGGACTGCTGAGCCAGGATCTAATCCTACTACTGTGAAGCTTAGACGTGTCGTGCCCAGTAATCCAGCAAGCTCTGCTTCTCTTGGGCCCACGCCCCAAGAGGACACAGCTGAAGATTGACTCCAGAACCCCTGCTGAGACCTACCGGAAACGGTCTCCCTGCGCACGGGTGAAAAATCAGACCTTCGTTGGAGCATCAGGCCCTGCTCTAGTCACACCGGAAGCTGACTAGTCGACGCACAGGCCCAAGATGTGGATGCTTCTGTTAAATTGTGTTTTTGTACCTTCTATGATCTGCATCCCAGTTATGGGGTTTCCTGCTTGTACCTCTTGCATTACTTCCACTTTTCGTGAAGGTCAAGTCTCACAAACCCTCATTTATCATTCTGACTTTGATTGTATTTCGTCTGTAGTTACCCAATGTTCTCATGAGGGCATAAGTTACAGTGTTTGTGTAAATCAAGGGAAATTTATGTGCTTTCGACCCCAGTCCAATGTGACTCGGGCCCGTATTAATGTTTATGCTTATATTAGTGGATGGTACACAAGTCCTGATACTTTCACCTCTTCCCTTTTAGCGTCCAATGTCACTTCCCAGTCTAGTCAAAGTATGCAAGTCTGTTTTGACATATGTCATGCCATCTCTCGAAGTCGAAAGTATAGTGCAGGGGAAATTAGACAAACGTGTGGAGGGCTAGCTAAAGAGCAGAGCTATGCCAAAGAAGGGAAAATGTTTCTGTCATCAACTTATGAACTTGAAGCACAAGTCTGGTATGTCTCTAATGATGGTAATATCTCAGATGGACCTCAAGGTGGAATAGTGGGAGGAGGGAAAGCCCACCCGTACTTTAAGTTATCCCAGGGAACTAGTCTAACCCCTTGCAGCCATAACCACTGCACTCCCTTGTGCTTACATTTCCGAGCATCCGAGAACCAGGGAAGAAAGAAACTGATGTATGGGGTTGGCATAGATATTGGTGGTCGAAAAAGTCCATACGGACGCATTGTCATAGAAACTATTAGTTCAAAAATCCAAAGCACTGAAATGAAGATTCACACAACCTTTTGGTCAGAAATGGGGAAAGTAATAGAAATCCCCCCAGTGACCAAGAATCTATTTATCGATCTTGCTGAAAGAATTGCAGGAGAACTATCAGTTAAGAATTGTTATGTCTGTGGAGGTACCAATATGGGAGAACAATGGCCCTGGGAGGCCAAAGAGGTAGAACTTAATAATATCTCCCATGCTTTCAACCTTTCCTGGAATAATATCCACCGCCCCAGTAGATGGATCCTGAAAAATCCCTTAGTTGGTCATACTTGTTTTATACGACAGGGAGCTCCTTTTAACATTTCAGTGGGAGCCCTAGATTGTGAAGAAGGATGGTTCTGTAATGGCACCCAGCCTAAAGCCTATATTAATTTTGCTAATCCGAATGTCACCCAAGCCCCACCTTATGTTAATATGAGTCGTTTACAAGTCCTATGGGACAACCCCTGTAGCACTTCTAAAGAATGGAGAGCTCCAGACTCCTTATACTGGATATGTGGTTCAGCTGCCTATGCAACCCTGCCCCTTACATGGAATGGTGCTTGTATATTAGGTACTATAAAACCTAGCTTTTTCCTCCTACCCCTCACTGTCGGAGAAAGGTTAGGAGTCCCAGTATATGATGAGTTAGGACGCTCAAAGCGAGAAATACGGGGATTAGCTGTAGGTAACTGGAAAGATGATGAATGGCCTCCAGAACGTATTATTCAAGTATATGGTCCAGCTACCTGGGCAGCTGATGGTACATATGGTTATAGAACCCCCATTTATATGCTAAATCGAATAATTAGACTACAAGCGGTTTTAGAAATCATAACTAATGAAACTTCCCTGGCTCTGTCTGTATTAGCCGAAACCAACACACAACTTCGCACTGCTGTTTACCAGAACCGACTTGCCTTAGATTTCTTATTAGCAACTGAAGGAGGAGTTTGTGGAAAGTTTAACCTTTCAAATTGTTGTTTACAGATTGATGACAATGGTAAAGCTATTGAACAGATTACAGAACATATGCGTAATTTAGCCCATGTCCCAGTCCAAACCTGGACAGGAATAGATACTGAAGATTGGTTCGGAAACATACTTGGAGATTGGAAACGTATATTGTTCTTAATAGCTTTAGCCTTTGGTGGTTTGTTACTTCTCCCTTGTTTGATACCTTTGGTTAAGAATGTAGCTACCAAAACAGTTAATGCAATGTTAGCTCACAATGATACTGTTAAACTTTTATATTTGGTTACTGCTAAAAGGAACAGGTTGAACACTAATGCATAAATTCTTCCACAGGTTAAAGAAGAAAAGTACTGTTAGTTACTGTATACTCTCCAGGCAAGGAATAAATGCTATGCCATGTTATTGGTCGGTCTCTCTCTCTGTCCCAGAGAAAGGACCGAAAGGGGGGAATGAAGTAGGCATTTATTATTCCTTGCCCATATAAGGGGATAGTTGCTGTTCATGTTCCAGTCATAAGGGGGCAGAAGTGAGCTTGTTTGGTTTGGGCGGGAAAAGTAAGCCTAGTCAATGGAAAATTCCACTCTGGTGATGTAAATGGTGACGTGTAACCTTGTTGCAGTATAAAAGCCTGGAGCCTGCGTTGCTCTGGGTTCAGTCTGTTTAAAGCGTGCTTCGCTGACTGAACCGGCGCCAATAAAGTTCTTCTCCTTCTGTTGATCTGGTGGTCTGTGCTTGGGCTTAGGCCCCTTTCTCCGTGCTACACATTCAGCAATCTTGATCGTGTTTGCTCGCACGGCTCCACATTTGGAGGATAAGGGAGCCTATTCCTTCCAATGATGAAGTGGCTCAAAAGACCGTTTTGGGGGAAATCACCTGGAACGGTTTCAGAACATGCAGGTAGAATGTTCTGGTTTTCCAATTTCCCCAGGATTCGGATGTTCGGGTCAGTGGAGGTGAGAAGGAAACCTAGGCGTGCCATCAGTTGGGGGAACATCCAGGGATGCTTTGATTCCCAAAGGGCTAGAAGGTGGCTTTCGATGGTCCTTGAGAATGTCACGGCCATTATTATCTGGGTCAGACCTGGGGACCCTCCAGAATCACAGCTCATCTCCTGGCGATTGAGATCAGTTCCACTGGAGAAAAATGGCTGCTTTGGTGGGGAGGACTCTGTGGCATTGTACCCCACTGAGGTTCAGGGACGCCTGCCTCCAGGTGGGGAGAGCCTCCAGATTTACAGCTCATTTCTAGAGTACAGAGATCAGTTCCCCTGGAGAAAATGGCTGGAGGGTGGGCTCTGTGGCATTATGCCCCACCAAAGTCCCTGACCGATTCCTCACAAGCGGCTGTGCCACCATCGCTCTGCCGTTTCCCCCGGGTCGTATTGGTCAATTTCACACTATTCGTTGCGCGGCCGCATTTTGACCCCCATCTCCCCCTCCCCCGATTTCCTCAGCGTCTTCACGATCCTCCAAAAACAGGATCGAGAAGACGTGGGGGAAATTGGGGGGAGATGCGAGTCAAAATGCGGCTGCGCAGCGAATAGTGTGAAATTGACCAATACGAAACAGAAGAGCAACGGCGGCACAGCTGCTTGTGGGGAACCGGTCCCTGTCTTCTCCAAACACTTCCCTCCCCAGGTTCCACCCCCAAATCTCCCAGTCTGGAGCTGGCAACCCTTGAGAACTCTATGCAGAAGAGATAAGAACAACACAAAATCAGACACTCCACAAACATTTGCTCTTTTTTTAAATACATTTTCTTTCTCTTTTTATTTGGTTTTTATCCTTTTTTTTCTCTATACCTTTTGGGTGGGGGGCAGACTTTGGGGGGAATCGATGCAGTTTATTTTCCTGTTATTTTGCGGCGGCGGCTATTGTTGGTATTTTTTTGGTTTTTTTCTTTTTTTTGTCGTTTAAAGATGGAAGAAAAAATCACACGATATCGACCGGGGCGAAGAGCCGGACAAACCGAAACGCACAATTACGGCACGATCAGATACACAGACACTGATTAATATACAGTCAGAGTGCCACTGGGA
>NW_015160281.1:34223-46320 GCF_001447785.1 Gekko japonicus | reverse complement strand
CCGAGTGGGAAAGGGGGGGTGTTTTCGGGGGGACGGGGGGGGGGCTGGAGAGAAGAGCGGAGAGTCGGGGAAAGCTTTGGCTGTTGTGGAAAAATAGGTTGAGTCGGAGGCCACAAGTTGTAGAAAAGGCTTGAGCGAGAACTCCCGCCGGGGCGTAGAAAGGGATCGGTGAGGACATAGCTAGATAGAGGGGAACTGTAGCTAGTAAGGTACAGGGGGCAGTGCTGGGAGGGGGGAGGGGGGAGGGAAAAGAAGAGCAAGATAAAGAGACAGATCAACTAACTGGAGACAGCAGTTGCTATTGTGATGCAAATTTAACTCTGCCACTTTCCCTCACAACTATTTTTCTTTTTTTCGAGTTCTGAATTTCAGAGTGTATAAGGAGCTGTTTCACATTTAAAATTTTTAATAACTAACTGGAGATACGGGGAGAAAGAGAGAGATTAGGGCAATCCCGATCCAAAACACATTCTACTCGGAAGTAAACCCAAATGGAACCGAGTTCCCCGAGACCAGACCCTACTAACTATTCTGTGGCTGCAATCCCGAAGACATTTTCCTGGGAGTAAGCACCGTGCAATAAAATGAGACTTGCTTCTGAGTAGGCCGGTTTAGGATGGCTCCCTACGTTAACTAATCCAGAATAATTTCCACACTCTGTTCCAAATTCTCAGCAGTTACAGTGGATTAGAACCCGGACTTCGGATGCAGGCCTAGGTCAGAGGCCTGCATGGTGGTGGCCCCGCAACAAACATCCGTGGGGCTTTCTGTGCTGCAGGCTGGACAATACCCCAAGCGCAGAGTGCACAGAGGCGTCCCTGGTGTGTCTGGCCAGAGGTAACCATCACGATTTGCATAATCGCAGCATCGCTTTGGACGCTCCGGCAATGGCTGAAACCACAGCGGCCATCTTGGAAGTGAGACCCATACCCTTTTCATCCCTGCACGATTCCTGCGGCCTGAAGAGTCAGGGGTGTGTGTCTCTGCACGCTCCTACCTGAGAGATCAGGTAGCGGCTGCTTCGCCTCTTAACGAGGCACACGTCAGAAGGGCAAGTGTGTGAACTACCCTCACTGTGAATACGAGAAAAGGTACTGAGGTGAATCCACACTGAGGGTGCCGGGAAGTGTCGTCGAGTCATAGCCGACGTATGGCGATCCCATAGGGTTTTCAAGGCAAGAGAGGTTCAGAAGGTGATTTGCCACCGTTTGCCTCTGCAGAGCGACCCTAGACTTTGTCGGTGGCCTCCTGTCCAATTTCTAACCTGGCCCGGCTCTGCTTAGCTTCTGAGATCTGACAAGATCGAGCCATCCTGGGCCATCCAGGTCAAGGCAAGAGATGAGCAGACGTGGCTGGGCGTTGCCTGCCTCTGCGTAGCAACCCTGTACTTCCTTGGTGGTCTCCCATCCGAGTAGTTACTAATGCTGACCCCACTTATCTTCCAAGATCTGACAAGATCGGGCTAGCCTGGGCCCTCCAGATCAAGGCAAGAGACCAACAGAGGTGGTTTGCCATTGCCCGCCTCTGCGTAGCAACCCTGGGAGTCTCCCAGCCAAGTACTAACCAGGATCGACCCTGTTTAGCTTCGAAGATCTGATGAGATGAAGTTAGCCTGGGCCCTCCAGATCAAGGCAAGAGACCAACAGAGGTGGTTTGCCATTGCCCGCCTCTGCATAGCAACCCTGGAGTTTCCTGGGAGTCTCCCAGCCAAGTACTAACCAGGATCGACCCTGTTTAGCTTCCAAGATCTGATGAGATGAGGTTAGCCTGGGCCCTCCAGGTCAAGGCAAGAGACAAACAGAGGTGGTTTGCCGTTGCCTGCCTCTGCGTAGCAACCCTGGACTTCCTTGGGGGTCTTCCACCCAAGTACTAACCAGGATTGACCCTGTTTAGCTTCCAAGATCTGGGCCCTCCAGGTCAAGGCAAGAGACAAACAGAGGTGGTTTGCCGTTGCCTGCCTCTGCGTAGCAACCCTGGACTTCCTTGGGGGTCTCCCACCCAAGTACTGATTCAGGCCGACCTTGCTTGGTTTCCAAGATCTGACAAGACTGGGCCAGCCTGGGCCATCCAGATCAAGGCAAGAGACAAATAGAGGTGGTTTGTCCTTGCCTGCCTCTGCATAGCAACCCTAAACTTCCTTGGTGGTCTCTCCTCCAAGTACTAACCAGGGCTGACCCTGCTTAGCTTCCGAGATCTGGCTAGCTTGGGCCATCCAATTCAGGGCGAATCCACATGAAACTACCTTAAATATGCAGTTCCAGATGAATGAAAGAGAGTTAATGAGAGCAGAAGAAAGAAATTAAAAATAGCGCGGGGAAAAAGGGGTAGGGTTGGGAATCTTCCCCTCATCCCCCCCCAGGGAATTGTTAGCCCCACCTACACTGGTCAGTCATGGCATACATGCTGGTATTAGGGGAAATACTGGTACTCTGACCCCTTTCCCAGAAAGTCTGGTGGTATATTCCCATTTTGCCTTCTGCCTCCCCAACAGGACAAATCCTTCCACAAACACCTCCCCCCCAAATTGTAACTAATAATGAAGCTCAAGACAATGTATCCTCCTGGACTGAATCGAGACCTCGGTTTCCTGTCTCACGACGAATGCCGATTTCTCCACACCTACGACCCCTCCGCATGTCACACCTAATCCTGCTGTTGTCATTCGACATCTGAAATCACTCCACTCTCCAAGATGGAGAGACAGATGGACTCACATTCTAGCCGTGTCTGAGGAAGTGAGCAGTGACTCCCGAAAGCTCCTCCCCTGCCACAAATTGTGTCAAGTCTTTTAATGTGCTAACTGGACTCTGGCTCTTTTCTTCTACACACACCCCTGAAAAAATCCACAACAAGTATTCCAATGCTGCGGGTCCCTCCTAGGCTCACCCCCCCCTCCCCCCCCCCCCCCCAATATGGACCACCCAGAAGAGAAAGCTGGAGAGAATTACCCTAATACTTAGGTTTCCTGCCATCCTGACCCCTCGATCGCCCGTGGACTTGAATCTCACTTAAAGTGCTAGATTTGACTCCCCCAAGCTCCCCTGAGCCCCCTAGACCTGCCTGATGTCCAGGTACCCTAAACCGCCCCAACTCCAGAAGACGTCCAAATCGGACCCCCTGGCAAGTTGTCTCCCCCCACCCCACCTCGCCCACACACGACTTGCTTCCAGCAGGGGTGTCCGGAGGGGAGACAGAGGAGGAGGTCCGAGGGATTTTAGCGATGAGACGGGAGGAACCTCCCGTGGTGGAGAAAGCCATGCGGTGTCTTCCATAATATCGGATGGGATGGGATGGGATGGGATGGACCAGGGACAGTGCGGGAAAATGGGTGGGAGAGAAAGAAGGGGTAGGTGGGTATATTTTGCCAAGGAGCTAAGGGGGTACGGGGTGGGGGAGCGAGGGGGCAGCATACGGCCAAGGAGACGTCCCTGGGGGGAGGGTTAGGTCACGTTGCGGGGGCAGTGTGTGTGTGTGTGTGTGCTTGTGGGGGGGGTGTGTGGGTGTGTGTGCTTGGGGCGGGGGGGGGGGGGGCGGTCTATCTCTAATTGTAATTTCTCATATATATATATAATATATATATAAACAGCACAAACATCTACATTCATCCGGAAGGGGACCCCGCCAGGCCCCTCCCAGCGCGAGCACCCACCAGCCCCCCCTCTCCCCTGCACGAGGGGACACGGGGGGCGGGGACAGGACGGCGTCTTCCTCCTCACAATGCCTCCTACTGGGGGTAGGGACCTGTGGGGAGAAAGAGAGAGAGAGAAGCAGGTGAGCAAGGGGCGACGGAGAGGCCGGCGCACAACAGAGATCGCAATCGGACACACACCAATCCCCAGGGAAGCGTCGACGCGACGGAAAGGTATCTCTGGGGTTTTTCGAAGATGGGTTGTGCTAGGGCGGGGTCTTCAGCCCGAGGAGTCAAACTGCACTCAGCTGCCGGGGTGGGGGGGGGAAGAGGAGAATCGTCTCCCAAATTCCACAAGTGGACGAGCGACCCCCGAGATCAGACGCCACCTCAGAGGAAACAATTTATAGGTAGGGTGGCATGATCTGGGGCTTGGGAAATATCGGGATATTTTGGAGGTGAAGCTAGAGATGTAAGATTTCCGGAAATTTTGAAGCTCGGAAAAAATCCCGGTTTTTCCCCATATATATATATATTTTTTTAAACGGAAATTTTCGGAAAAATTGAAAAAAATGCTACATTAGCTCTTCTTTTTTCTTTTCCAGATTGAAAGTCATTCTTTTACTTTAGGAACATAAAATATGACTACGGACGTTTTTACTTGGCATGAAATTATCACAACTAGCATATTAAAAATATAGTGTATCCAAACAATTATTGCAAACAGAATACCCACCCACATGCAAACACAAAACTGAAACCTTTTTCTTTTCTTGTGACGATAGCACCTCCTAAAGGAAGAAATGCACTTTGTTCTTGCATTGGAGAGTTCAGTTTGTAACCTAGGACTTGCTTGTCCTCAGTGCACAGAAATTAGATCAATCTGATACCATACATATTTTTTAGAAATGATTTGGAAAATATTTGAACACCTTGTCTTGAAATATTTTAATCATCACGGTAAAATGAAACGTTCCATAATCAATTTTTTTCCCTTTTCTTTTTTCAATTTTTCCAATTTTTCGGGAAAAAAACAAAAAAGGCTTCAGGAAAAAAGTGGGGAAAAACCGTTTCCCCCCCGAATTTTTCGGTTTTTTTCCCAGGCCTTCACATCTCTAGGTGGAGCCTGAGGAGGGCGGGGTTTGGGGAGGGGAGGGACTTCAGCAGGGTACAACATCATAGAATCCACCCTCCCTTTTGATAACTATTTGACTAATTGAAGGTTCTGCTCCGGGTGACCCACGTTATAGTAACGAAAGCAGAAAACAAACAAACAGACCACCCACGGACATGGCCGAAATTTTAAAAAATATTCTGGGGGCCAAATGCAACTTTGTAAAATTAACCACGGGAGGGGGGGGAACCCTCCCCCTCCCCCCCTCCCCCCATAGCTTTATGCAGGGCTTTTTTGGTAGAAGAAGCCCAGCAGGAACTCATTAGCATAACAGGCCACACCCCTGACAGTGCAGCTCATTAGCATATTAGGCCACACCCCATTCCTTTCCTTGGCTTCCCCAGGTGCCCTGCGGCTGCGGGGAGCCTGGGCAAGCCGGCCCTTGGACAGGCTGGGAAAGGCTGGTGCCCCCCTAGCCCGCCCGCCTTGGAGTCATCAGGGGGTGGTCGCACTCCAGGCCTTCCCTCTGTAGCCACGCATGCAGAGGTTTTGGCTGTAGTGGGCGTGGCCAACTCTGAAGCCAGCCGGAACTCCGTTCTTGTGTGTTCCTGCCCAAAAATAGCCCTGGCTTTATGAGGACTGAACAGGTTCTAGGGTGCCTGTGATGCTGAGTGCAGCTGAGAATCAGTTAAAGGGAGGGGGGAATATTAGCCTGCTCCTGCCCCCGAGAACCTAGAGAATCTTGGAGGGGCAGGTTTGGGGAAGTACTTCTGAATATCCCTATCCTGTAAGTCTGTATAGATCCTCAGCCGGTATACGTGTGCCACAACCTACATAGGTTATGCAGACAGTGCATAACTGAAGGAGATATCTATTCGTTCGTTTATAAAACCTCTATGCCACCGCCTTCCCAGAGAACCTGCCCGAGGCAGGTCCCGAAATTAAACATGATAAAAATAATTAAAATAGCATCAAACTCAATTAAAATTAATACACTGTTTTTTAAAAAAACCCAACCAGCCAGATCATAAAACAGCATAAAACATTTACTGGCTTAAAACGATTCCCGTAACGTGGTCTTTAGGCTCGACACAAACCGTAAAAACAATTTTAAAAGAAGTCCTGTACTGTCTTTATTATGTGGTCCACAGACCTTTCAGTGATAGTCAGTAAAACGAATTATAGGGCTCTTCTGCATTCCCATTTTTATTACTTGTGTGTCCCTATTGCTTCCAGTTTTTTTCCCTTTTCCACATGTGTTTTGCTCCCTCTAGTGGTCAATTTGATATTACATCCCTGTACGTCCGGCATAAAAACCTGCAGCTCAAATCTGTAGGGAGATATGTGGGACACACAGCAACGTAATATCGAATTGACCACTAGAGGGAGCAAAACACCTGCAGAACAGAAAAAAACAATATGTTGTCAAAGATTTTCACGGCCAGAGTTCATTAGCTGTTGTAGATTTTCTGGGTTGTATGGCTGTGGTACTACAAAGCCCACAGCCATACAATGCGGAAAATCTACAACAGAAAAATACAATCTCGAAGTATAGGGACACAGAAGCAAGGCAAATGAATATGAGGAAGAGCCCATAGCTGTTTTATAAATATAAAAGATCGAATTCCTTCATTAAAAACCAGGATGAAAACAAATGTTTTGGCCAGGTGCCTAAAAGAGCGTAAGGTATGAATCAGGCGAGCCTCAAAGGGGAAAGCATTCCAAAGATGAGGAGCCACCACTGAAAAAACCCTGTCTCTGTTATGCAACCCGTGAATAACAGCAGAGCACCATCCTCCCCCAGCATCAGAACTCACCCGCCTACATCTGATTTGCAAAGGAAGTGGGCCCGCCTTGGCCGTAACCAGCCTGTTGGACATACTCTCCCTGCTGACCGTAGCCCTGTTGGCTGTAATCGGGCTGGTAGCCTCCCTGTTGCCCATATGTGTCCTGCTGTCCGTAGCCCGGGGCTTGGTTGTAGGCATCTCCGTAGGTTTCGGGCGCTGGCTGCTTCTCCTGGGCAGGTGGGTACTTCATGAACGGGGCGGTCCAACCCGTCTCTTTAAAGACGAACCACAAGTTGCCCAGCCAAAGCACCAGGTTCAAGAAGCCAAAGACCTGGGGACAGAAGGACCAAGTGACAGGAAAGAAAGAGTCATTCTTGGATACGGAATCCTTCCCCATCTAGAGACAGGCACGCCAGGTTTCTAATTGCTGCCCTGGTCCCCGCTCTCATTTCTTTTCCACATGTGATTTGCTCCCTCTAGTGGTGGATTTGATATTACATCGCTGTATGCCCAGTATAAAAACCTGCAGTTCACATTTGCAGGGAGATATGCAGGACACACAGCGATGTAATATCGAATCGCCCACTAGAGGGAGCAACAGGGGGAGGACAGCATGCGAGCCTCTAGGAATGCCCCAAATCTATGGTTTTTACCCTAGAGTTTTGGGAAACCCCTAGAATATCGTGACGTCATTTTCCATATCCTCAAAATGCTCCCACCCCATACCTTCCTGGCTGTCAACCCTATCGAGAGAAGCCCTTATTCGTGAGTGTATTTGCAGGGAGTTATCTGGTGCCACAGCTCGGTGGCACAGTGCTGTACTCCCTTTTGCCATGGTAGCAGTTGGCCAGGAAGTTTGCCATCGGCGGGCACCTTTGGTTTGTTATGTGTACAATTTAAAGGATGAGGCAGCAGGGGATGTGAAAGACTCCAAAGACCCTGGAGAGCCGCTGCCAGTCTGAGCAGACAATATTGAGGGTGCGGTCGCACGCGCCAGATAAAACTGGGGTGTGTGTGTGTGTGAAGCGAGGCTATTTCTTCCGGAGGAATTTGACCTGCAGTTGAAGCTGCGGGCACAGCCCGTCAGAGTGTGATCAGACCAGGAGTTGTTTCGTAGAAAAAGAGCTAGGGGAACTCATTAGCATAACTCATTAGCATATGCCACACACCCTGACATCACCGGAAGTGTGTCATAAGGCCACACCCCCGACATCACCGGAAGTGTGTCATAAGGCCACACGCCCCGCCCCCAACGGTCCCGGCCACCGCTGCCGGCTTTCCAGCTCCACGGCCGAGCCCCATGAGGGGCCCGGCGGTGGACCTGCAAGGCCGGCAGGAGTGCAAGGAAGCCCCGTGAAGGCTCTCCCTGGCCCCAGGCAGGCAGGGGTGGGGAGAGGCAGGGAGGAAGCAACTTACCCTCCCTCTTCTCCTGCCTCCTCCTGGCTGAATGAGAACCGGAAGCGGGGCGGCCAGAAGTGGGGGGCGGAGCTTCGTCATGTGCCCCCTCCCCGTACCTCACCCGGGGGAACTGCGATCCTCCCCGAAATGATCTCTGGATCAGACACAACTGCAGGTGAGTCGTGTGGGGTTTTTTTTGGTGCCGTTTGTTTCTTATGAGCTTAGACGAGGAATCAATGAATCGCACCTCTGCACTGCGGGCTCCCTCTGGAGTTTGCAATGATGCACATACTGCGAGGGGGGGGGACAACGGCACGGAGTCGAGATGGCCTGATCAGACCATCCTGATGGAATGAGAGTGCGCTGGAGCGATCAGACACGGGAAAGTCCGTCCGTGGCCTGCCACAACCCATTTACTACCGGATTTCCCCCGGTGTCTTTTAACTCCGCTTCTGTGGCGGAGCAGAACGGGTTGCCGACGGCTGCGGGGCGCTCCCCAGATGTTGTTGTCTTATCGCGCCCTTCAAATCCACCAGGCATTCGCGCCTATGTTGGGTTTAATTGTGCGTATGATAAGAGCCTGACTGTGATGGACCAAGGGGCTGTTTCAGTAGAAGTCATGAGCTCCCGGAGGAGATACGGGCCCTGCGGGACCTTATACAGTTCCGCAGGGCCTGTAAGACGGAGCTCTTCCACCAGGCCTTTGGGTAGGAGCCGCCGCTATACCACCACCGCGGTGATACCATCCATCTACCGTACTTTGGGGAGTAGATGTCGCCCGACTGTGTTGCGGAAATATTGCTCCTGGCGCTCTCGCTATCAAGAACACTGGCTGCAAATGTGGGTTGCTGTATTTTCTGTAAATTCTATGTAGATTTTTGTAGCACCAAATTTTATTATATATGTAATATTGTTTTCATTGTACCCAATTTTTAAACTTGTTGTTAGCCGCCCTGAGCCACTGGGTAGGGCGGGATAAAAATCTCAAAAATAAATAAATAAATAATAAGTTCACTTCCTGGGAATATGAAACTGCCCAATAGCTCTAATTTATTGATTCATTTTTATTTATTTTTTGCTGTCAGGTCACACCTAGCATATAGCGATCTGAAGCAGTGTGCCTGCACACGGAAGCTTATGCCCAGTATAAAAAATTGTTGGTGCTAAAGGTGCCACTGGGCTTGAACTTTGTTCTTATAGCAACCCCGTAGGATGTTCAGGGCAAGAGGCAAGCAGAGGTGGTTTGCCCTTGCCTGCCTCTGCATAGCAACCCTGGGCTTCCTTGGTGGTCTCCCAACCCGGGACTAACTAGGGCCCGTCCTACTTCGCTTCCGAGATCTGATGAGATCAGACTGGCCCGGCCCATCCAACGGAGGTGGATTACCATTAGAACGTAAGAGAAGCCATGCTGGATCAGACCAACGGCCCATCCACTCCAACACTCTGTGTCACACCGTGGCCAAATCCCAGGGGCCCTCAGGAGGTCCACCAGTGGGGCTAGAACTCCAGAAGCCCTCCCACTATTGCCCCCCAAGCACCGAGACTTCAGAGCATCAGTGCCCCAGGCATAAGAACATAAGAGAAGCCAATGTTGGATCAGGCCAGTGGTCCATCCAGTCCAGCACTCTGTGTCACACAGTGGCCAAAACCCAGCGACCATCAGGAGGTCCACCAGTGGAGCCAAAATTCCAGAAGCCCTCCCACTGTTGTGAGTGCCTTGAATACAGAGCATCACTGCCCCCCAGGCACAGTGTTCCATCTGTACCTTGTGGCTAAGAGCCACTGATGGACCCCTGCTCCATATGTTCATCCAACCCACTCTTGAAGCTCTCTATGCTTGTAGCCGCCACCACTTCCTGCTGCACTGAATTCCACGTGTTAATTCCTCTTTGGGTGAAGAAGAACTACCATTGCCTGTCCCCATGTAGTAACTCTGGGCTTCCTTGGCGGTCTCCCACCCAATCACTGCTTAGCTTCCGAGATCTGATGAGATCGGGCTAGCCTGGGCCATCCAAGCCAGGGGCAGAGACGAACAGAGGTGGCTTGCCCTTGCCTGCCTCTGCGTAGCAACCCTGGGCTTCCTCGGTGGTCTCCCGTCCAAGTATTAACCAGGACCGGCCCTGCTTAGCTTCTAAGAGTTGATGAGATCAGGTTGGCCTTGGCCATCCAAGCCTGGGCAGCTCTAGTAAGGCGAAAGAAAACAAAAAAACCCCCACCAGATTTCTAGTGGGAAGTTAATTTAAGGGCAAAACTGCACATTTGCATGAAGTCCTATGATCCTGGTAAGCATTTTTAGAACCGGGATTGACATTTCAATTCGGTAAAGGGGCTTCCTAGCCCTTTCTTCCGACACTGTTGTTTCAGCGAAAATCACTACCCTCAAGCTGCCTCAACCCATACCTGAGATACACAGGGTTGCCAACCTCCAGGTGGTATACGGAAATACAAAACGCAAGGGGAACCACAGATTCCATTGGAGAAATGAGCGGTGCCTAGATTACTGTGGAAATCAGGTTCCATTTTTCAGCCGTATAACTGAGGAAGAATGCTTTGAAACGTCTGGCACACCTAGGAAGGGAGTTTTCTTTGGCTGCAGACGTTTCTCTGTGCTATGGGACATCCTCTGCCTTGTTTGTGGACTTTGTGGTCTTTTGGACACTATTATACTGAAAAGGACCAGAGGAGTCTCTTGTCGGATTCTTTTTCTGTTACTGAATTGCCATATCTCTTCTTGCCAATGTCTTGTTTTGCAACTTGTGTTTTCGAATTGTGACCACCGATTCTACTTTATTAATTGACTAGAAATAATGCCCGTTGTGGAAATAAATACAATGGGATCTAGAAAGAGGCTCTGGGAGAGTGCTCTGGCTTTGGGCAAACAGTGTCAGTCTGCTTTTAAAACATGAATCTGGGACCTGCACACCACCAGAATACAGCAGATTCCATATGCAACTGACATTCCAACTGCCTTGCGGGGGGGGGAGTTTGAGGTGTGGAATGGAGTGAAGTCCAATCAGCTTCCATATGCAAAAGACCAGGTTGTCGCAGCAGTTGTGGTGTGGGCGGGACCCGGGCTTTGCCTTCTGATTGGTGGCGATATATGCTGAGGAGCAGTGCCATCAGCCATACACTAAGGGAGTGCATTTTAGAATTAGAACTTTGGCACCCACTATTCAATTATATATAAGGAGAGATTTACTGTACTTATGTTCAGGGCTTTTTCTGTAGAAAAAGCCCAGCAAAAACTCATTAGCACATTAGGCCACACCCTGACAGCACAGCTCATTAGCATATTAGGCCACACCCCATGCCTTCCCTTGGCTTGCCCGGGTCCCCCGCGGCTGCGGGGAGCCCGGGTGCGCCCCCCCCTTGAAGGGAAGAGAAGGCAGTTTAAACTGCCTTCCCTTGGCTTGCCCGGGTGCACCGTGGCTGCGGGAGCCCGGACAAGCCAGCCTTTGGACAGGCCGGAGGAGTCAAGGGGAGGCACTTAAATGCCTCCCCGATCCTTCCAGGGCCACCCTGGCCCACCTGCCTCAGAGTCACCGGGGGGGGGGGGGGGCTGGGCTGGGGGGGGGTGTCGTCGCTCTCCAGGCCTTCCCTCTGTAGCCAGGCACGCAGAGGTTTTGGCTGTAGTGGGCGTGGCCAACTCTGAAGCCAGCCGGAACTCCATGCCTGTGCGTTCCTGCCCAGAAACAGCCCTGCTTATGTTGCAATAGACTGATGTCTACTGGTAATCTGTGAAATCTGTGGATTTTTTGATGTTCTACCCCTATGTTTTGTATTTCTGTATATCATATACGCTCGGGGTCCCAATTGTCTGGCTAACCTCCAGGGGGTGGCTGCTTTGGAGGATGGACTGTATGGTATCATACCCAACTGAGGTCCCTCCCCTCCCCAAACCCCGCCCTCCCCAGGCTCCACCCCCAATCCCCTGGAATTCCCCAACCCAGAGTTGGCAACCTGGTATTCCATCTGACGCACCCCACAGAGACATACATGGTAAGACATATTTGAAAAAGAAGAAGAAGAGAAGAAGAGATTGGATGTATACCCCGCCCTTCACTACCCGAAGGAGTCTCAGAGCGGCTTACAAACTCCTTTCCCTCCCCCTCCCCACAACAGACACCCTGTGAGGTAAAAGAAGAAGAAGAAGAAGAGATTGGATTTATA
>NW_015160281.1:29737-33322 GCF_001447785.1 Gekko japonicus | reverse complement strand
CCTCCCCCCCCCCGGTACACGCTTATCCCTGCCACGTCTAGGAGGACTCACCACAGACGTGTTGAGGCCAGAGGTGACCGGCTCCCGGATCTCCTTGCAGGTGTTGGCTTTCTCTTCGCACACCTTCATGCCTTCGATCACCTTGTCGGGATCGGTGGCCATCTTGACATCTGACAGACCCTTGGCCCAAGCGCAGGAGCTCACCAGCCACATGAAGGTAAAAACAGCCGTGACGACGAAATCCTGCGGCAGAAAAATCAGCTCAGAACGGCGCCACTCCAAAGCATGAAACGGGGCTCTGATGGAGTAGCTCGGTGACCATGAATTGCTGAGCTGGGAAGTTTCCGGTTCAAATATTACCTCAGCCTTAAACTCTGACAGGCGAATTCGGAAAACAGTTACCAAGAGTGAGCTAAAGCCTAACACAAGGATCTCCAACATGGTGCCCGGGGCCGCCACGGTTTCCGCTGAGCCATCTTTCCTGGTGGCCACCAAGGGTTTTTCAAACGTAGGTGGGGCCAGGTGGGTCTTTTGCTTCTGATTGGCCGTTGGATATTTCATTGGCTGCGCAGATTTTTCAAAAACACTGCTTAAGCTGCAACAGCCGTTGTGTGGCAGTCATTTTGTGGCTGCGCCCACCACAGTGGGTCGGAATTTGAAAGGTGCCCACAGGCTTAAAAAGATTGGGGACCCCTGGACTAGTAGATAACTATTTCTAAAACAAATAATTCATGACCTCCCCCTCTAACCTTTCTTCACATAATCTAGAAGTCCTGCTTTGGGCATCAAAACATGACTCATGTAGGAGGCGCCGTGTCTCACTGGAAGAGCCTCTCTTTGGATGCAGAAAGTCCCAGGTTCGATCCCTAGCATCTCCAGTTGAAAGGACTAGGCAGGAGATGATGAGAAAGATCTTGACCCGAGATCCTGGCTCAGTGGCAGAGCCTCTGCTTGGCATGCAGCAGGTCCCAGGTTCAATCCCCGGCATCTCCAGTTAAAAGGACCAGGCAGTGGGTGATGAGAAAGACCTTGACCAGAGACCCTGGCTCAGTGGCAGACCTTCTGCTTGGCAAATCAGGTTCAATCCCTGGCATCTCCAGTTCAAAGGACCAGGCAGGAGGTGATGGGAAAGATCTTGACCTGAGACCCTGGCTCAGTGGCAGAGCCTCTGCTTGGCATGCAGCAGGTCCCAGGTTCAATCCCCGGCATCTCCAGTTAAAAGGACCAGGCAGTGGGTGATGAGAAAGACCTTGACCAGAGACCCTGGCTCAGTGGCAGACCTTCTGCTTGGCAAATCAGGTTCAATCCCTGGCATCTCCAGTTCAAAGGACCAGGCAGGAGGTGATGGGAAAGATCTTGACCTGAGACCCTGGCTCAGTGGCAGAGCCTCTGCTTGGCATGCAGCAGGTCCCAGGTTCAATCCCCGGCATCCCCAGTTAAAAGGCCCAGGCAGGAGGTGATGGGAAAGATCTTGACCTGAGACCCTGGCTCAGTGGCAGAGCCTCTGCTTGGCATGCAGCAGGTCCCAGGTTCAATCCCCGGCATCTCCAGTTAAAAGGACCAGGCAGTGGGTGATGAGAAAGACCTTGACCAGAGACCCTGGCTCAGTGGCAGACCTTCTGCTTGGCAAATCAGGTTCAATCCCTGGCATCTCCAGTCCAAAAGACCAGGCAGGAGGTGTTGAGAAAAGACTTCGACCTGAGACTCTGGACAGTCACCGCCAGTCTAAGTAGACAATACTGACCTTTACTAACTGACTCCTCTGGAGTCATATAAGGAAGCTTCATATGTGTTCATGTTGTTGTTCAGTCGCACAGTCTAATGAATTGGATTGATCTGGTAATGAAAGTTTGCAAGTCATATAAATCTTGTAGTAGAGCACTAAAAGCTGCAGACTCTCTTTTGTTGTTCAGTTGCACAGTCGAGTCCGACTCTTCGCGACCCCATGGACGAGCTCTCTCCAGGCCTTCCGGTCTTCTGCCGTCCTCTGAAGTTGGCTCAACTTCATGTTCGTTGCATCGATGACACTGTCTAACCATCTCATCCTTTGCCGTCCCCGTCTTCTTTGACCTTCAATCTTTCCCAGCATCAGGGTCTTCTCCAGTGAGTGCTCCCTTCTCATTTGGTGGCCAAAGTATTTGAGCTTCAGTTTCATTATCTGGCCTTCCAGGGAACAGTCAGGGTTGATTTCTTTGAGGATTGACTGATTTGTTCTTCTTGCAGTCCAAGGGACTCTCAAGAGTCTTCTCCAGCACCATAGTTCAAAAGAATCTATTCTTCGGCGCTCGGCCTTCCTTATAGTCCAGCTCTCGCAGCCATACATGACTACTGGGAATACCATTGCTTTGACCATGCGGACTTTTGTTGGCAGGGTGATGTCTCTACTTTTTATCATGCTGTTTAGGTTCGCCATCGCTTTCCTCCCAAGGAGCAGGCGTCTTTTAATTTCATGGCTGCAGTCACAGTCTGCGGTGATCTGGGATCCCAGGAACGTGAAGTCTGTCACTACTTCCACGACTTCCCCTTCTATTTGCCAAGGAGTGATGGGGCCGGATGCCATGATCTTAGTTTTTTTGATGTTGAGCTTCAAGCCCACTTTTGCGCTCTCCTCTTTTACCCTGAGCAAGAGGCTCTTGAGGTCCTCTTCACTTTCTGCCATCAGAGTGGTATCGTCTGCATATCTGAGGTTGTTGATCTTTTCCCCCGCAATCTTAATTCCTGCTTGTGATTCATCTAGGCCAGCATTTCGCATGATGTACTCTGCATATATATTAAATAAGCAAGGTGACAATATACATCCTTGTCGTACTCCTTTTCCTATGCGAAACCAATCAGTTGTTCCATATCCGGTTCTAACTGTTGCTTCTTGGCCCTTATACAGGTTTCTCAAGAGACATGTGAGGTGGTCTGGTACTCCCATCTCTTTAAGGACCTGCCATAGTTTGTTGTGATCCACACAGTCAAAGGCTTTAGCATAGTCAATGAAGCAGAAGTAGATGTTTTTCTGGTACTCTCTTGCTTTCTCCATAATCCAGCGAATGTTGGCAATTTTATCTCTCGTTCCTCTACCTCTTCGAAACCCAGCTTGTACTTCTGGCAGTTCTCTATCCACGTACTGTTGAAGCCTAGCTTGTAGGATCTTGAGCATGACCTTGCTAGCGTGTGATATGAGTGCAATTGTGCGATAGTTTGAGCATTCCTTGGCATTGCCCTTCTTTGGGATTGGAATGTATACTGACCTTTTCCAATCCTGTGGCCACTGTTGCATTTTCCAAATTTGCTGGCTATAAAAGACAGTCTTCTAACTGACAGCGGTCCAGGACTTTCTCGTCCAGGTCTTTCTCTTCACCCACTGCCTGGTCCTTTTAACTGGAGATGCCGGAGATTGAACCTGGGACCTTCTGCATGCCAAGCAGAGGCTCTGCCACTGAGCCGGGGTCTCAGGTCAAGGTCTTTCCCATCACCTCCTGCCTGGTCCTTTTAACTGGAGATGCCAGGGATTGAACCTGGGACCTTCTGCATGGCAAGCAGAGGCTCTGCCACTGAGCCAGGGTCTCAGGTCAAGGTCTTTCCCATCACCTCCTG
>NW_015160281.1:9580-29560 GCF_001447785.1 Gekko japonicus | reverse complement strand
AAGAAGAAGAAGAAGAAGAAGAAGAAGAAGAAGAAGAAGAAGAAGAAGAAGAAGAAGAAGAAGAAGAAGAAGAAGAAGAAGAAGAAGAAGAAGAGGGATATTGGATTTATACCCCATCCTTCACTACCCGAAGGAGTCTTAGAGTGGCTTACAAACTCCTTTCCCTTCCCCTCCCCACGACAGACACCCCATGAGGTAGGTGGGGCTGAGAGAGCTCTTTCGAGGACTGCCCTTGAGAGAACAGCTCTGAGAGAACTTGTGACTGACCCAAGGTCACACCAGCAGCTGTATGTGGAGGAGTGGGGAAATCAGGATCTCCCAGATGAGACTCCGCGCTCACAACCACTACGCCAAAGTGGAACTCACAATCATGGGTCCCTTGTTGTTCTCCCTGTACTTGTCCTGCATGAAGATGTAGATGACCATCGCAGCCAGGGAGTAGAGGAAGGCGAAGACCGCGATGGTGACGAAGAACTCGGCGGAAGAGGAGTAGTCTCCGACCAAGAAGACCTTCTCCATCTCATGTCCTTTACAAGCTGGAGCATCAAAATACACCTGGTGGAGCCTGGAAGCAGAAGCAGAGAATGGACGAAGGTAGATCAGTCGCACCGAAAGGGTAGCTATTTCTCTAGGACAGGGGTTCCCAACGCGGTGCCCATATCGCCCACTGACATATGATTTTAGAAAGTGGGCAGGGCCAAGTGGGGCTTTCACCCAGCAAGACTTCTGATTGGCCACTGGAGATCACATTGGCTGTGGAGATTTTTAAAGATCTTGCCTTATCAGCAACTGCTAGTACAGCAGAAGGATCCTCACGATCAGGGGTCGTTTCGTAGAAAAAGAGCTAGGGGAACTCATTAGCATAACTCATTAGCATATGACACACCCCCTGACATCACCGGAAGTGTGTCATAAGGCCACACCCCCTGAATGCGCTCGCCCGCTTCGGGAGAGGGGATCAAAGTGTAATACAAGCCTCCTCCGAGACTTGATCACCCCAATCTCAACATCAGAAGAGCTTTGCTGGATCAGGCCAGTGGTCCATCCAGTCCAGCATCCTGTCTCACACACAGGGTTGCCAGCCTCCAGGTGGGGCCTGGAGACCTTCCACTTTTACAACTGATCTCCAGCTGACAGAGATCAGCTCCCCTGTAGAAAATGGTTGCTTTGAAGGGTGGACTCTTTGGCACTGTCATCTACCTGAGCTGATCTAGTAGCTTTGCCAGCTCTGGGTTGGGAAATGCCTGGAGATTTTGGGGGATGGAGCTTGAAGGCAGTGTGTGGGGAGGGGAGGCACTTCAGCGGGGTATAACGCCACAGAGCCCGCCTTCCAAAGTGGCCATTTTCTGCAGGTGAACGGACCTCTTTCACCTGGAGATCTGTCATAATCCCCGGGAATCTCCAGCCACCACCTGGGGGTTGACAACTCTACAACCTGGGCCCTAGCATGCTTGGGAACTTCAGTTCCCCCCCACATAATATTTGGCTGTGCAAAGATCAGGGACAGGTCGGAGGATATGAACCTCAGACGTGGGGGAATCGTGACGCTGTAGAGAGGACTGTGACTCCAGAGGAGAAGGCTGAAGAAATCCTTTGGTGGGAGACTGTGGTGGTGTCTTCGTGTCTAGTTTCCGGGGGAAACATGGCTGCTAATGGCACACGGTGCGGTGCTGGAGGAGAGTTCTGTGGATACCGTGGACCAGGGCTACTTTTGGGCAGGAACGCACAGGAACGGAGTTCCGGATGGCTTCCAAGTTGGCCACGCCCAGCAGGAACTTATTAGCATAATAGGCCACACCCAACAGCAGGAACTAATTGGGATTGGCTACATTAGGGGTGTGTGGCCTAACATGCAAAGGAGTTCCTGCTACAAAAAAGCCCTGGGTTTTGACAACAAACAAGGTAAACAGAATAAGAAGGGAAAGGTGGGTGTGGCTGGATGACCACACTTCTGGTAACATGGGGGTGCGGCCTAATGTGCTAATAAGCAGTGCTGTCAGGGGGTGTGGCCTAATATGCTAATGAATTTCTGCTGGGCTTTTTCTACAAAAAGAGCCCTGCCGTGGACCCCCCAAAAGGCAAATACGTACGTTCTAGATCCAATCAAGCCTAAATCCAGACGCTGAAATGACTAAACTGAGGCTGTTGTATTTTGGCCATGTGATCAGAAGACAAGAGTGACTGGAAAAGACAATCCTGCTAGGAAAAGTGGAAGGCCGCAGGGAACGAGGAAGACCCGGCATGAGAAAGATTGACTCTGTCCAGCGAGCCACCTAAGGGTGCCAACCTCCAGGTGGGGCCTGGGGATCCCCTGGAATTCCAGCTCCTCTCCAGAGAACAGAGATCAGTTCCCCTGGAAAAAATGGATGCTTTGGAGGGGGGGCTCTGTGGCATTATAGTGCCCCACTGAGGTCCAGGGATGCCAGCCTCCAGGTGGGGCCTGGGGATCCCCCGGAATTCCAGCTCCTCTCCAGACAACAGAGACCAGTTCCTCTGGAGAAAATGGATGCTTTTGGAGGGTGGACTCTGTGGCACCAGTGTTCCCTCTAAGCTGAGTTAGTGTGAGCTAACTCACCGTTTTTTAGCCTCCGGCTCACGCATTTTTGTCTTAGCTCAGGAGGGATGGCTCCAGAGCAAACTAATTTATGCAGTAGCCAAATGGCTCGCTCACAACTTTAATGCCAGTAGCTCACAAAGTAGAATTTTGGCTCACAAGACTCCACAGCTTAGAGGGAGCATTGTACAGTGGCACTGTGCCCCACTGAGGTCCCCGTCCTCCCCAGGCTCCACCCTCAAGTCTCCAGGAGTTTTCCAACCTGGATCGGGCAACCCTACCGCCCATCTCCCGCCGGTGGCCACAGAGGACCTGGCCACCCTAAAGCCACCTGAGCAAGGCTGTCCATGGGATGCTTTGGGGGTCATTCATTCACAGGGTCACCATAGATTAGAAGTGACTTCACGGCACTTCACACAAATACGTGCAACTTTATAAAGGGAGGGACCCACCAAGTCAGTCTTACTCCTATGAGAAGAAGAAGAGGAGAGATTGGATTTATACCCCGCCCTTCACTACCCGAAGGAGTCTCAGAGCGGTTTACAAAGTCCTTTCCCTTCCCCTCCCCACAACAGACACCCTGTGAGGTAAAAGAAAAAGATGAAGAAATTGGATTTATACCCCACCCTTCACTACCCGAAGGAGTCTCAGAGTGGCTGACAAACTCCTTTCCCTTCCCCTCCCCACAACAGGCACCCTATGAGGTAAAAGAAGAAGAGATTGGATTTATGCCCCGCCCTTCACTACCCGAAGGAGTCTCAGAGTGGCTGACAAACTCCTTTCCCTTCCCCTCCCCACAACAGGCACCCTATGAGGTAAAAGAAGAAGAGATTGGATTTATGCCCCGCCCTTCACTACCCGAAGGAGTCTCAGAGTGGCTGACAAACTCCTTTCCCTTCCCCTCCCCACAACAGGCACCCTGTGAGGTAGGTGGAGCCAAGAGAGCTCTTCTGAGGACTGCTTTTGAGAGAACAGCTCTGAGACAACTTGTGACTGATCCAAGGTCACACAGGCAGCTCCATGTGGAGAAGGAGTGGAGAATCAAACCAAGCTTTATGATGAAGTGAATCAACAGTATATTTTCAATACGTCACCAGGAGAAATGAATTGTTTATGTACACATCCTTGTTCAGAAGAAGATCATTGTCGAAACGACACACCATTCCGGAGACCACCGTCTACATTCACTATATATATTACTTATTTTCTGTTATTGTATATTATGATTTATGAATATAGTACCAAGTGCTAAGTTGTCACAGTTCCTTTTTCTTTTTTCATTGATCCAAGGTCACACCAGCAGCTGCATGTGGAGGAGTGGGGAATCAAACCTGGTTCTCCCAGATTAGAGTCCACGCTCTTAACCACTACGCCAAACTGGCTCTCAGCATTCTGTACCAATTAGAAGGAGAAGAAGAGATTGGATTTATACCCCACCGTTCACTATCCGAAGGAGTCTCAGAGCGGCTGACAATCTCCTTTCCGTTCCCCTCCCCACAATAGACACCCTGGGAGGTGGGTGGGGCTGAGACAGCTCTTTTGAGGACTGCTCTTGAGAGAACAGCTCTGAGAGAGCTTGTGACTGACCCAAGGTCACACCAGCAGCTGCATGTGGAGGAGGAGTGGAGAATCAAACCTGGTTCTCCCAGATTACAGTCCGTGCTTTTCACCACTACACCAGACTGGCCTTCAGAATAGCTGCCATCCTCTTTCCTGAACCATCTTACTCCCCCTCTCCCTGGGAGTTAATAAAGATTGTTCTTTTTACGTTTCCCTCAAGGATGTCGAACTTATTACATTCAGAATCCACTTTGACGAAGTCTGTCAGGTATAGGGTTGGGGGGTAGAGACCACACCGGTCGAACTTTACCTCATGCTGCCTCTATTTCAACATCATTTTAAACCCTGACCTTCACAGAGGGAAAGCTACATGACGTAAGGGAGAAAGTGAGATGTGAGGATCGGCCATACCCCTCTCGAAATGCTCCCTGGGACCCATTCCTGCCGGCCAATGTCTCCAGTCCTTGGGGGCTACCATCTTTCTGCCCACCGCGAGTTTTCCCCCAGCCAAGGGCCCAACTTACCGGAAGGGATAGGAGAACTCCACGTCTATACTGAGGTCACTCTCGCTCTTGTTGGCGCATTCGACGCTCAGGCGGAATTCTCCGGTGTAGCTGCCGCACGTCGCAAACGCGAAGATGGAAAAGAACTATAGGGAGAACGACAGAGAGACAGAACATGAGAATGTAGGTCACTTTGTTCACTCCTATTTTTAGACGGCAGGCATTTCCATGAAGGAAACTGTATAACGCTCTCTACATGGGGCTGCCTTTGTCGCAAATCCGGAAGCTGCAGCTGGTGCAGAATGCTGCACCCAGGCTGTTGATGGAACTTCCTAGGGGAGCACACATCCAGCCTGTGCTGAAAGCGCTGCACTGGCTGCCAATAGCATACCGGATTCGCTTCAAAGTGCTGGTTCTTACCTTTAAAGCCCTAGGTGGCCAGGGTCTGACATACCTACGGGACCGCCTCTCCCCATATGTTCCCCAATGAGCACTATGGTCCGGGACTAAACATCTCCTGGTGGTTCCAGGTCCCAAAGAGGCCAGACTAGCCGCGACTAGGGCTAGGGCTTTTTCGGTGGTGGCTCCTACCTGGTAGAATGAGCTCCCAGAGGAGATCCGGGCCCTGTGGGACCTTGCACAGTTCCACAGGGCCTGCAAGACAGAGCTCTTCCGCCAGGCATTTGAGTAGGAGCCGCCACGACTGTTACCATCTGTCTATGACTATTACTATCTGTCCTAGCCCTTTATTACCAACTCGCCATGAGCGCTAAAATGGTGGTACTGCGTGGAGCTGTGGCCACTAAGGATACCATCCTGATGACGTCATCTGTTCCCTTGTTAGATATTGTGGAGAGCACTTATGTTGTATTGAATGTTTTTAAAATGCAGTTTTAATGTTTTATGTATTGGGCATTGGCCCCATCTGTACGCCGCCCTGAGCCCGTTCGCGGTGAGGGCGGGTTATAAATTTAAATAAATAAATAATACAATAATATAAGCATTGAATGGACGTGGATGAGAAAATCGATAGAACACGTTTGGGACCTACATACATGGCGGGGTGCTGTGGCGCATGCTAAATAACGGGGTTTCAATCCGCTTCGGCCACTGTTTGCAAGTGGATTTTGCCATCTCACTCAGTAAAATCCAGTTCCAAAGTGGATTGAAAGTGAATTATTTAGTGTGTGTGAAAGCGCTCCGTAATAACATGCACTTTCTTACACACAAGAAACCTGACAGCATGTGAAGCTGATGTGAAATGGAGAGGGGTGGCGCTAGACGTGTACAGCTATACAGAAAACCCAAAAATGTTTCAACAAAGGGATTAGACTGACGAAATGAAATTCACGCATCCCATTCAGTCCGTAAAACGTAAATTGCAGGATCCTGAAACCTCAATTTGTCTCAGGACTGTGCAGAGAAGGGAAAGGGTATCTAACCAGGGTTGTCTGCTCCCGGTTGGGAAATACCTGGAGATCTGGGGGGTTGGAGCCTGAGGAAGACAGGGTTTGGGGAGGGGAGGGACTTCCGTGGGGTAGAATGCCATACAGTCAGGCCCATAGCCAGGATTTTGTGGCTTGTGGGGCCAATACTTTTCTGGTGGGGCTGAAGTTCTCAGTGCAGAAAGAAAAGCCATCTAGCCAATGGAAAGCCGTGACCAGGATAGATCTCTAAATTGCAAGCTGTCAACTGTATTAGATGACAGTCCTCAGCTGCTGCAAGTTAATCACTTCCGCCAGCCTAAGCAACAGTTCTGAGAACAAGCCGGCTGGTGGGGGCGATCACTTCTATAGGCAAGAAAGCTAACATTTGGGCAGAAAAACTCTCTTAAAGGAGACCCGTTTCTGGACACAGAGTCAGAAGGGATCCTAGAGGTCACCTACTCCAACCCCCTTGCTATGTGCAGGAACTACACATAGCAACTACAGCACCTCACTCTGCTTAAAGTGGCACACGCCTATTAAAGACATTCTAAAATGATTGAAAAAAGCCTTTACAGGAAAAATTCTTGTGGGGCTATGCCTTTAGAAAAGGGTTAACAAAAAGGGGGGGTACAGCTCATATAGTCACTCACAATTAAAGAATACCAAAAAAGCTGTAAATGATACAAAAGATGCTTATAATCTTACAAAATTACAGCATATATAATTCAATCTTTTCTTTTGTGCAATTCCAATTCCAGATGGACGAAATTCTCCGGAGTTAAACTTCCGTTTCGTAAGAAGCACTTCTTCCAAACATCAAAAAACCCCATTAATTGTCTCATCTCATTCCATGGGTGAATCCATTACAATTCATCAATTTCCTAAGGATAATACATATTCTTGCAAGATTGAGTCTTTCCAAATAAGGAGCGAACAAGTTCAGTATCAAGTTTAGAAGATTGAATTATATATGCTGTATATCTGCTCAGGCTCCACCCCCCCAAATCTCCAGGTATTTCCCAACCCAGAGACGGTAGCCATAGTTACGGGCTGCAACATTTCCAGTCAGCGAGTGTGACAGGATTTTGTATTCAAGAAAGACAAGTTTCACTGAGGTTCGTGTGTTTTATCTGAGATGTACGGCTTCAGACCAGGGCTATTTTTGGGCAGGAACGCACAGGAACGGAGTTCCGTCTGGCTCCCAAGTTGGCCACGCCCAGCAGGAACTCATTAGCATAATAGGCCACACCCAACAGCAGAAACTCATTAGGATTGGCTACATTAGGGGTGTGTGGCCTAACATGCAAAGGAGTCCCTGCTACAAAAAAAGCCCTGGGTAAACAGAAGAAGAAGCAAAAGGTGGTTGTGGCTGGATGACCACACTTCTGGCAACACGGGGGTGCGGCCTAATGTGCTAATGAGCTGTGCTGTCAGGGGTGTGGCCCAATATGCTAATGACTTCCTGTTGTTGGGTGTGGCCTATTATGCTAATGAGTTCCTGCTGGGCTTTTTCTACAAAAAGAGCCCTGCTTCAGACCATAGCTCAAGCATGGAGGGAGTCGGTATAGAGTTGCCAACCCTAGGCTGCAAGATTCCTGGAGATTTGGGGGAGGAGACTGGGGAGGGTGGGGTCTGAGGAGGAGCAGGGTATAATGCACCCTCCAAAGCAGCCATTTTCTCCAGGGGGACTCACCTTGGTCATCTGGAGATTGGGTGAGATTCTGGGAGATCTCTGGGCCCTACCTGGAGGATGGCAACCTTACGTTTACTGGACCCCCGGGAAACCAAGAGGCTCAAACTAGAAAAGGAGGAGGAGGAGGAGATCTATACCCCGCCCTTCATTACCTGAAGGAGTCTCAGAGCACCTTACAATCTCCTTTCCCTTCCCCTCCCCACCACAGCCACCGTGTGAGGCAGGTGGGCCTGAGGGAGCTCTTCCGCGGACTGCTCTTGAGAGAAGAGCTCTGAGAGAACTTGTGACTGACCCAAGGTCACACCAGCAGCTGCATGTGGAGCAGTGGGGAATCAAACCCGGCCCGTGCTCTTAACCACTACACCAAACTAGGCATGAAAATGATGGGTCCACTTATGATACTTCAGAAATGAAACCATTTTATCTTCTTTACGTATTTATTATACGTATTTATTATGGAGAGCCAGTTTGGTGTCGTGGTGAAGTATGCGGACTCTAATCTGGGAGAACCGGGTTTGATTCCCCACTCCTCCACTTGCACCTGCTGGATGACGCAAGCCGTAGTTCTGATAAGAGCTGTTCTCGAAAAAGAGCAGTTTCTGTCAAGAGCTCTCTCAGGCCCCACCTACCTCCCAGGGTGTCTGTTGTGGGGAGGGGGAAGGAAATGAGTTTGTCAGCCACTCTGAGACTCCTTTGGGTTGTAAAGGGCGGGGTAGAAATCCAATCTCTTCTTCTCTTCTTATTATTATGATATTGTCTGTGAGGGGTTGGCTTGGGGGGGGCAGTTGTTATAAATTTATATTGGGCCCAGAGCAGTGTTGTGTAGGCTTCCTGTGTCGGGTGGGTAAACACCTGCTCCCACCCTTATTTTCCGGCCTCTGAAGAACCAAGGAGTGTGAGGGGAAAAATGGCCTCCACATAGTAACACTAAGATTTTCCCCTAATATCTATGGTAAAGACCACAGAGACTAGGGGAGGCAGCCTAGAGTATCACCAAGGCCTAGCGTGTCACCTGGAAGTGACATCACGTGCTAACCCAAACTCTCACAACATTTGCCCAGGCAGTGTTGAAAACCTTAGTGATATCTAGGCAAAAGAAGAAGAAGAGGAAGAGGAGGAGGAGATTGGATTTATACCCCGCCCTTCACTCGGAGTCTCAGAGTGGATTACAATCTCCTTTCCCTTCCCCTCCCCACAACAAACACCCTGTGAGGTAGGCGGGGCTGAGAGAGCTCTCTCGAGGACTGCCCGTGAGAGAACAGCTCTGACAGAACTACGGCTTGCCCAAGGTCATCCAGCAGCTGCAAGTGGAGGAGTGGGGAATCAAACTCGGTTCTCCCAGATTAGAGTCCGCGCACTTAACCACGACACCAAACTGGATCTCAGTTAACCTGGAGAAAATGCCCGCTTTGGAAGGTGGACTCTATGGCATTACAGACCCTCCCCTCCCCAAACCCCGCCTTCCTCAGGCTCCACCCCCAAAACCTCCAGGTATTTCCTCCCAACCTGGAGCTGGCAACGCTCTACTGAGTCTGCAATGGAGGAGGTCGGCATTACATCCCCGCGGGCTTTTTTTGTAGAAAAAGCCCAGCAGGAACTCATTAGCATAACTGGCCACACCCAACAGCAGAAACGTATTATCTTATTAGGCCACACCCCTGACAGCACAGGTCATTCACATATGAGGCCACACCCCTGTGTTACCAGAAGTGTGCTCAACCAGCCACACCCACCTTTTGCTTCTTATTCTGTTTACCTTGTTTGTTGTCAAAACCCAGGGCCTTTTTTTGTAGCAGGGACTCCTTTGCATGTTAGGCCACACACCCCTAGTGTAGCCAATCCTAATGAGTTCCTGCTGTTGGGTGTGGCCTGTTATGCTAATGAGTTCCTGCTGGGCGTGGCCAACTCGGGAGCCGGACGGAACTCCATTCCTGTGCGTTCCTGCCCAAAAATAGCCCTGCATCCCGCTGACCTTGGCCCCTGGGCGCCTCCTCAAAACCTCCAGTAATTTCCCAACCTGGAGTCGGCAACACTAATTTCGGCCAGCAGGGGGCACTGCCGGGAGGACCCAACAGATGGGTCTCCTTCCTCCCAGCGGCTGCAATCTTCTGGTGCCGCTGAGCATTAATCCCTGCCGAGGGGGGCGGGGTGGGGGACTTTACTTCACGGGCATCATGGATCAGCCGAGAAACACCACTGTGCTGCGCGGTGGCGGGTATTTTTAGCCCAGAGCGTGAGCTCAGTGCAGAGACAAGAGAAAAAGGGAGGGGGGGGCCTGCTTCTCCCTTCTTTAATCCCCCCCCTCCAGCGGCTGAGCAGGGACCAGATATTAACCCAGCCTGACCCACTTTGCTGTCTGCCACCCGCCCCGCCTGCGTCAGTTCCCTTCGATCCCTGAGCTCTCTTCAGGGCCCGGGACAAAGCACCGGGGAGCCAGAAGCCACGGGACGTTCCTAAGTACCTTTCTGCTTCAATGGCCGGCAAGACACACAATACCTTTTTTTTTTAAGTAGGTCATGATAGATATTATCGTGAGCTGCTTGAAGGAGTCTGATTAAGAGGCCAGGAAATATTGTAAAGGTAATGGATGAGTGGGGAGGGCCTGCGGCTCAGAGGTAGAGCCTCTGCTTGGCATGCAGAAGGTCCCAGGTTCGATCCCCGGCATCTCCAGTTAGAAGGACCAGGCAGGAGGTGATGGGAAAGACCTTGACCTGAGACCCTGGCTCAGTGGCAGAGCCTCTGCTTGGCATGCAGAAGGTCCCAGGTTCGATCCCCGGCATCTCCAGTTAGAAGGACCAGGCAGGAGGTGATGGGAAAGACCTTGACCTGAGACCCTGGCTCAGTGGCAGAGCCTCTGCTTGGCATGCAGAAGGTCCCAGGTTCGATCCCCGGCATCTCCAGTTAGAAGGACCAGGCAGGAGGTGATGGGAAAGACCTTGACCTGAGACCCTGGCTCAGTGGCAGAGCCTCTGCTTGGCATGCAGAAGGTCCCAGGTTCGATCCCCGGCATCTCCAGTTAGAAGGACCAGGCAGGAGGTGATGGGAAAGACCTTGACCTGAGACCCTGGCTCAGTGGCAGAGCCTCTGCTTGGCATGCAGAAGGTCCCAGGTTCGATCCCCGGCATCTCCAGTTAGAAGGACCAGGCAGGAGGTGATGGGAAAGACCTTGACCTGAGACCCTGGCTCAGTGGCAGAGCCTCTGCTTGGCATGCAGAAGGTCCCAGGTTCGATCCCCGGCATCTCCAGTTAGAAGGACCAGGCAGGAGGTGATGGGAAAGACCTTGACCTGAGACCCTGGCTCAGTGGCAGAGCCTCTGCTTGGCATGCAGAAGGTCCCAGGTTCGATCCCCGGCATCTCCAGTTAGAAGGACCAGGCAGGAGGTGATGGGAAAGACCTTGACCTGAGACCCTGGCTCAGTGGCAGAGCCTCTGCTTGGCATGCAGAAGGTCCCAGGTTCGATCCCCGGCATCTCCAGTTAGAAGGACCAGGCAGGAGGTGATGGGAAAGACCTTGACCTGAGACCCTGGCTCAGTGGCAGAGCCTCTGCTTGGCATGCAGAAGGTCCCAGGTTCGATCCCCGGCATCTCCAGTTAGAAGGACCAGGCAGGAGGTGATGGGAAAGACCTTGACCTGAGACCCTGGCTCAGTGGCAGAGCCTCTGCTTGGCATGCAGAAGGTCCCAGATTCGATCCCTCGGCATCTCCAGGAGGAGAAGGAGGAGATTGGATTAATACCCCGCCCTTCACTCAGAGTCTCAGAGCCGCTTACAAACTTTCTCCCCTTCCCCTCCCCATGACAGACACCCTGTGAGGTAGGCGGAGCCGAGAGAGCTCTTTTGAGGACTGCTCGTGAGAGAACAGCTTAGAGAACTTGTGACTGACCCAAGGTCACACCAGCAGCTGCATGTGGAGGAGTGGGGAATCAAACCCGGTTCTCTCAGATTAGAGTCCGCGCACTTAACCACTACACCAAACTGGTTTACAGAGGTTGGGATTCTGCGGCGGCCTACGCAGAGCTGCAGTCTTTTCAAAATACCAGGGCCGCAGTACCTCTAGACTAGCAATTGCAAAACACAGAAGAAAAAATGGATTAAGAATCACTGGTCAACGGGACATATAAAGGGATTTAGGGTTTATCCAAAGCCTCAGGCGCAAGGATATGCACATATGAAAGAATGAATGCGGGAAAGTGGTGGAATTGTGTGGGTGAGTCCAGGTGTGACCCAGATTGCATGGGGAAGGAAGGTTAAAAGTAGGTCTGGACTTTTGACTTGCTCCAAGAGGAGAAGGTGGTTCTGTTAGCAAGGAAAGTCAAGATTGGTATCGATAGGGTTGTCATCCCCCCGACGTGGGTGGGTTTCCCCCCCCCCGATTTCAGGGCCCCCAATCTACTGCTGGTCAGGTGGCTGGCAGGGGAGCCTTGCCCCCGAAGAGCCCTGCCACACCTCTGCGGTGACCACAGAACTCTGGGCCAAAGTTGGTTAGTCTTTAAGGTTCTCCTGGACTCTTGCCAGGGTTGCCAGCCTCCAGGTAGTGCCTGGAGAGCTCCTGCTATTACAACTCATCTCCAGGTGTCAGAGATTAGTCCCTCTTGAATGAACAAATATATACAGATGTGTGCCAGATGCCCACAGAACAATACAACAACGAATGGGACTAGATTAAAGCTGATGATGCCGCTGAAGTAAAATGGAGGGAGGGGAGAGAGGGGGAGAGAGAGAGAGGAAGGAAGGAAGGAAGGAAGGAAAGAAAGAATGAAAGAGGTGGGGGGGGAGAGAGCAAGACCAAGAAGGCAAATAGATGGGGAGGGAGGAGAAGGAAGGAAGAGAGAGCGAAAGAAAGAAAGAAAGCAAATAGATGGGGGGAGGGTTTGCTAATGGTATTTATTTAAGAGAGAGAAAGAGAGAGATATGGAAAGAAAGAATGAAAGAGGTGGGGGGGGAGAGAGCAAGACCAAGAAGGCAAATAGATGGGGAGGGAGGAGAAGGAAGGAAGAGAGAGCGAAAGAAGGAAAGAAAGCAAATAGATGGGGGGAGGGTTTGCTAATGGTATTTATTTAAGAGAGAGAAAGAGAGAGATGTGGAAAGAAAGAATGAAAGAGGTGGGGGGGAGAGAGCGAGGAAGGAAGGAAGGAAAAGAGAAGAGGGAGGAGGGGGAAGGAAGGAAGGAAGGAAAGAAGGAAGGAAGAGGGAGGAGGGGAAGGAAGGAAGGAAAAGAGAAGAGGGAGGAGGGGGAAGGAAGGAAGGAAGGAAAGAAGGAAGAAAGGAAGGAAGGAAGGAAGGAAGGAAGAAGGGAGGGGAGAGGGAGAGGGAGAGGGAGGGAGAGAGCAAGAAAGAAGGAAGGGAGCGAGGAAGGAAGGAAGGAGGGAGGGGGGAGAGGGAGAGAGAAAGAAAGGAGGGAAGGAGGAAGGAAAGAGCTAGAAAGAATGAAGGGAGGGAGGGGGGGAGGGAGGAAGGAAGGAAAACAGATTATCCATTCACTGCCATGACTTTCGTGCACAGGACACTCCTTTATTATTCCTCTCTACTCACCCAGTAGTTTGAACAACGACATGATGGACAAAGGCCAACCGATAAATTAATAATATGCATTCAGCAATCTTGATAGCGTTTGCTAGCACGGCTCCACGTTTGGAGGATAAGGGAGCCTATTCCTTCCAATGATGAAGTGGCTCAAAAGACCGTTTTGGGGGAAATCACCTGGAACGGTTTCAGAACATGCAGGTAGAATGTTCTGGTTTTCCAATTTCCCCAGGATTCGGATGTTCGGGTCAGTGGAGGTGAGAAGGAAACCTAGGCGTGCCATCAGTTCATCTCCAGACTACAGAGGTCAGTTTCCCTGGAGAGAATGGCTCCTTTGGAGGGGGGGGGCTCTGTGGCCTTGTGCCCCACTGAGGTCCAGGGATGCCAGCCTCCAGGTGGGGCCTGGGGATCCCCCAGAATTCCAGCTCATCTCCAGACTGCAGAGATCAGTTTCCCCTGGAGAGAATGGATGCTTTGGAGGGGGGACTCTGTGGCCTTGTGCCCCACTGAGGTCCAGGGATGCCAGCCTCCAGGTGGGGCCTGGGGATCCCCCAGAATTCCAGCTCATCTCCAGACTGCAGAGATCAGTTTCCCCTGGAGAGAATGGATGCTTTGGAGGGGGGACTCTGTGGCCTTGTGCCCCACTGAGGTTCTGGGATGCCAGCCTCCAGGTGGGGCCTGGGGATCCCCCAGAATTCCAGCTCATCTCCAGACTGCAGAGATCAGTTTCCCCTGGAGAGAATGGATGCTTTGGAGGGGGGACTCTGTGGCCTTGTGCCCCACTGATGTCCCTGCCCTCCCCAAGTTCCACCCCCAAATCTCCAAGAGTTCCTCAACCCGGATCTGGCAGCCCTACTCTGCCATCCCCCACCAGTGCCTGGGGAGGGGGGGGGGCTGGCAACCCTAGATTCCCATATTACGAACACACACTCAGAGATTTCTCAAGTTCTGTTTGTTTTTCTGAGGTTTTCTACACTTTCCAGCCCTCTGTTTGTCTGCCTCTGGGTTTCACCTGTTGTTGTTTTTTTAAAGGGCTGTGGATTTTAAAGGTTCGGTCTTGTTTTCTTTGGTGAGCCACCCTGAACAGGTCTCGGAGGAAGCCGGATAAGGAGGCTTTCGGGAAATAAATCACAAATAGGTTGCTGGAGGAGGGACTTTGGCAACAGAAATGACAGATGTGCATGCTTAGCAATCACACACACACCCCACAAACAATGCCGGCTGCCCACCTCTGTGTTTTTACAACCACTGCACAAAAAGCCATGCCTTTATCCTTCAGTTTATCCCCTGATTTCTCCAAGCAACAAAACTCAAACAATAAAACTCTGCTTCGGAGATGGGAGGAGGAGGAGAAGGAGAGATTGGATTTATACCCTGCCCTTCACTACCCGAAGGAGTCTCAAAGCGGCTTACAAACTCCTTCCCCTTCCCACAACAGACACCCTGTGAGGGAGGTGGGGCTGAGAGAGCTCTTTCGAGGACTGCCCTTGAGAGAACAGCTCTGCGAGAACTTGTGACTGACCCAAGGTCACACCAGCAGCTGCATGAGGAGGAATGGAATCAAACCCAGTTCTCCCAGATTAGGGTCCACACTATTAACCACTACATCAAACTGGCTCTCCAGGTAATCGGAGAAGAAGAGATTGGATTTATACCCTTGTCCTTAACTATCTGAAAGAGTCTCAGAGCGGCTTACAATCTCCTTCCCCTTCCCCTCCCCACAACAGACACCTTGTGAGGGAGGTGGGGATGAGAGAGCTCTCTTGAGAACTACCCTTGAGAGGACAGCTCTGAGAGAACTTGTGACTGAGCCAAGGTCACACCAGCAGCTGCACGTGGAGGAGTGCAGAATCAAATCCAGTTCTCCCAGATTAGAGTCCACACTTTTAACCACTACATCAAGAAGAAGAAGAGATTGGATTTATATTCCACCCTTCAGTACCTGAGGGAGTCTCAGAGTGGCTAACAATCTCCTTTTCCTTCCCCTCCCCACAACAGACACCCTGTGAGGTAAAAGAAGAAGAAGAAGAGATTGGATTTATACCCCACCCTTCACTACGCAACGGTGTCTCAGAGCGGCTCACAATCTCCTTTCCCTTCCCCTCCCCACAACAGACACCCTGTGAGGCAGGTGGGGCTGAGAGAGCTCTGAGAGAACTGGGACTGACCCAAGGTCACCCAGCTGGCTGCATGTGGAGGAGGAGTGGGGAATCAAACCTGGTCCTCCAGATTAGAGTCGGCTGCTCTTAACCACTATGCCAAACTGGCTCTCCAAGTAACTTTTGGGGCAACTTTGCAAGGTGAATGGCCTCCAGATAAGGCTGCCAACCCCAGGATCGAAAATACCTGGAGTTCTGAGGGCGGCGCCTGAGAGAGTGGTGCTTAGGGAGGAGGACACACCTCTGTAGGGTGTAAGGCCAGGCAGTCCCCCTTCCAAAGCAGCTGTTTTCTCCAGGAGGAGTGGAGAAAATATTTTAAACAAACAAAGAAATAAGTGATTTATGCAGTCTGGAGAGCAGCGGAAATTCTGGGTGATCTCCAGCCCGTACCTGGAGGTTGCCAGCCTAAGGCTGGGAGGGCAAAGTTTGGGGAGGGGAGGGGCCTCAGCAGGGCAGAATACCTCAGACTCCCCCCCCTGCTCCAAAGCAGCCATTTTCTCCAGGGGGAACTGATCCCTGTAGCCTGGGGATGAGCTGGAATTCCAGGTCTCCAGGCCACACCTGGAGATTGGCAACCCAAACTCAACCGGCTGTGGCTTCAAATTGCTGCAGGATCCCCCCCCCCTTTCCTGGGAAGGTGCGTCGGGACCTGACGTCACAGGGTCATTTAAAGAGCAGCTGTGCTGCTCTCCAAAACATCTGTCTTCCTCCTCCGCAATGTACATCCTTGTTAATCCCTACGGAGGGAGTGAGCTCCCGTCTCTAGTTCCAGCTCCTGCCAACCTAGCAGTTCGAAAGCAAGAAATTGCAAGTAGATAAATAGGTACCACTTCGGTGGGAAGGTAACAGTGTTCCGTGCGCCTCGGCGTTTAGTCATGCCGGCCACATGACCACGGAAACGTCTTCGGACAGCGCTGGCTCTTCGGCTTGGAAACGGAGATGAGCACCGCAACCTTAGAGTCGGACTCGACTGGCTTTCAAGCAAGGGAACCTTTACCTTTTACCTATGTTTAGTTTAGTTAAGTATGTTTAGGAGCTGCGGTGGCTCAAGTGGTTAAGACGCTGAACTGCAGGCTGCGGAAGGTCGGTAGTTTAGCAGTTCGAGACCCGGGTGCCACATGACGGAGTGAGCTCCCGTCTCTAGTTCCAGCTCCTGCCAACCTAGCAGTTCGAAAGCAAGAAATTGCAAGTAGAAATTGCGTCTCGGTGTTGAGTCATGCCGGTCACATGACCACGGAAACGTCTTCGGACAGCGCTGGCTCTTCGGCTTTGAAACGGAGATGAGCACCGCAACCCTAGAGTTGGACTCGACTGGCTTTTGAGCAAGGGAAACCTTCACCTTTACCTAATCCCTATAGCCTAGAGTTGCCAACCTCCAGGTACCTCCTGGAGAGACCCTGCTTTTACAGACAATCAAGATCAGTTCCCACGGAGAAAATGACAGCTTTGGAGGGGTGGACTCTGCGGCATCGTACCCTGCGGAGATCCCTCCCCTCCCCAAACCCCTCCCCAAACTCCCCTCCCCAAGGTTCATCTCCCAAAATTTCTAGGTATTTTCCAACCCAGAGCCGCCAACCATACTGTAGTCCCCAGATCAACTCCGTGACTCCTCTCTCTTCCTGCCGCAGGAGGTCCTCGCAACCAGTGACCTGTTCCCGAGTCACTAGCCAGTGTTCCCTCTAAGCTGAGCCAGCTCACCGTTTTCTAGCCTCCGGCTCGCAGATTTTTGTCCTGGCTCAGAAAGGATGGGCTCCAGAGCAAATGAATTTATGCAGCAGCCAAATCACCCGCTCACAACTTTAAGGCCAGTAAGCTCACAAAGTAAAATTTTTGCTCACAGGACTCCACAGCTTAGAGGGAGCATTGGTCGCTACCCCCGATTTGCTTCCCTTTGAACTCCCAGGTGTGAGAGCCAGTTTGGTGTAGTGGTTAAGAGCGTGGACTCTAATCTGGGAGAACCGGGTTTGAGTCCCCTCCACGTGCAGCTGCCGGTGTGACCTTGGGTCAGTCACAAGTTCTCTCAGAGATGTTCTCTCACGGGCAGTACCCAAGAGAGCTCTCTCAGCCCCACCTACCTCGCGGGATGTCTGTTGTGGGGAGGGGAAGACATTGTAAGCCGCTCTGAGACTCCTTCGGGAAGGGAAGGGCACAAATCCAACCTCTTCTTCTTCGTCCTTGTGGGAATGGCTTTCTCCGTAACAAGCAGGGGTAGGCCGTCCCTCTTAGAGTGATTGGGATGACTGCTATGAAAGCGCAATACATCTCAGGGGCGATTCTCCCGTTTCAGAGCCCGCGTAATGGACGTATGGCTGTCATACGGGAAATGCCAGGCAATTTGGGGGTGGAGCCTGGAGTGGGCGGGGTTTGGACGCACAGGGAGGGGAGGCACCCCAGTGGGTTATACTGACGTAGAGTCCCCCCTCCAGGGTGTTTTCTCCAGGGGAACCAACCTCTAGTCTGGAAGACATTTATGATTCTGGGAGGTCTCCAGGCCCCGTCTGGAAGTTGGGAACCAGGCTGCCACAAGGGCTTTGGCTCACTTGCACGCCTAGAGCTCTGTGCTGGGAACGATTCCCGGATGCACGAAGGCCTCAATTCACAGATGCATGGGGGAAATTACGTGTAGCCAGGGGTCATTTCGTAGAAAAAGAGGTGCAGGAGCTCATTAGCTTAACTCATTAGCATAACTTATTTGCATATGCCACACCCCCTGACATCACCGGAAGTGTGTCAGAAGGCGACACCCACCGCTCAGGCTCCACTGGACTGTTTTGGATTGCTAGCTACTGGGGGGGGGGGAACGTGCAGATCTGTCCTCGCAGAGGAGGGAGGGCTTGTACCTGAATAAAACTTGGCCTTAAAAGTGCCACTGGACTGCTTTGGACTGGGGGGGGGGGCAGTGGGGGGCTCTGCACCTTCCCTGGCTGCTTCTTGCTCTGACTGAGGGCTGCTGGGAGCAGGGGGTGGGGCTTATTGCATGTGCCCGCCCCCTGGGCTCTTTACTGCCGGAGATGACCCCTGCATGTAGCCATTGGTACCACTGGATTCAAACTGTGTTCTACTGCAGACTAAACATGGCTGCCCTCTGGAAGTTTCTCCACTGGTACATGTCTCGGTTCAGGGGAACAGAGCAGAAAGGAAAGCTGCAGTCCCCACTGTCCTGATCCAAACTGGGGGCCCGCGTGCTTGAGAAAAGACCCACCTCTCTGCCACCAGACTTTTGTAATGTGCAAATCGGCTCTCCAATGATCTACAGTACCGGGAACGGGACAGCTGTCTCCCTCTGGACCGGACGTGGCCTGCTGGGCATTTTGACGCACACCATGGTGGCCTTAACGAATTAATTTATTTAAAATGTTCATTAGCCGCCATTCTACCTTGCGGGATTTGAGGCAGCTTGCTACGTCACTAAAGCAACCATCATAATCGGCGTTGCAACCTCTTGGAGGGCTGTGGGCAGGGGTCATTTCCTGTGGGAGCGCACAGGAGTGGAGCTCCGGCAGTAAGGAGCCCAGGGGGCGGGCACATGCAACAAGCCCCACCCCCTGCTCCCAGCAGCCCTCAGTCAGAGCAAGAAGCAGCCAGGTAAGTTGCAGAGCCCCCCCCCCCGGCCCGCCTTCAGGTACAAGCTCTCCCTCCTCTGCGAGGACAGATCTACACGTTCCCCCCCCCCCATAGGTAGCAATCCAAAAGAGTCCAGTGGAGCCTGAGCGGTGGGTGTTGCCTTCTGACACACTTCCGGTGATGTCAGGGGGTGTGGCATTTGCAAATAAGTTATGCTAATAATTTATGCTAATGAGCTCCTGCACCTCTTTTTCTATGAAATGACCCCTGGCTGTGGGGATATCCCTGTATTACAACCAATGTTCCCTCTAAGCTGTGGAGTCTTGTGAGCAAGAATTCTACTTTGTGAGCTACTGGCATTAAAGCTGTGAGCGAGCGGTTTGGCTGCTGCATAAATTAGTTGGCTCTGGAGCCGCATCCTTCCTGAGCTTAGGCAAAAATGTGTGAGCCGGAGGCTAAAAAACTGTGAGCTAGCTCACACTTACTCAGCTTAGAGGGAACACTGATTACAACTGATCTCCAGCTGACAGGGTTCAGTCCCCCTGCGGGAAACGGCAGGTTTGGCCAGTGGACTCTATGGCATTGTACCCTGCCAGTGTCCTCCCAAAACTCCACTGTCCCGAGGCTCCACCCCCAAAAAACCTTTAGGTCTCTCTGTAAAAATGCATAAAAGACCATCGGGTGGCCGGTCCGACTCCAAACCGGAAGATTTTGATCAGGCGATATTATTTGTTAGCACCTTTTAATGTTGTGATTGGGGGGTACAAATGTAATAAATAAAATAAAAATAAAATAAATCGTTTTAAAATCACAACTTGGAACTGCCAGGAAACTTAACCAAATGCAGTCCTGTCTTCAACTGCTTCCTAAAGATGGAAGAAGAAGAAGAAGAAGAAGAAGAAGAAGAAGAAGAAGAAGAAGAAGAAGAAGAAGAAGAAGAAGAAGAAGAAGAAGAAGAAGAAGAAGAAGAAGAGGAGGAGGAGGAGGAGGAGGAGGAG
>NW_015160281.1:3678-9029 GCF_001447785.1 Gekko japonicus | reverse complement strand
TCTCTTTCTCTCTCTCTCTCTCTCTCTCTCTCTCTCTCTCTCTCGTGCCCACCAGGTGAGCTCCTTTGATTGGTGGGACAGTTGGGACGGCCTCAAATACTAGGTAGAGTTGAATCAAAGCCTTCTTTGTTTCACGGAAGTTTCGCTGGTCAGAGAGCTGGTTTCAAAAGGTGTAACAGAGATTGAGAGGTTGTACATTGAAACAGAAGGCTGGGGATACTGAGGTCCGGCACTCACCCATTCAAGCAACTTCACAAAGCCCAGAGGCTCCTTGAAGATCCGGAATTGCCCGACAGCCACAAGCTGTGAAGAAAGAAGAGAGACACTGGCATTAGAACACAAGAGAACGTAAGAGAAGCCATGTTGGATCAGGCCAATGGCCCATCCAGTCCAACACTCTGTGTCACACAGGGGCCAAAACCCAGGTGGCCATCAGGAGGTCCATCAGAGGGGCCAGAACTCCAGAAGCCCTCCCACTGTTGCCGCCCCCCAAACACCAAGAATACAGAGCATCACTGCCCCCAGACATAAGAACATAAAATAAGCCATGTTGGATCAGGCCAATGGCCCATCCAGTCCAACACTCTGTGTCACACAGTGGCCAAAGCCCAGGGGCCATCAGGAGGTCCACCAGCGGGGCCAGAACTCCAGAAGCCCTCCCACTGTTGCCCCCCCCAGCACCAAGAAGACAGAGCATCACTGCCCTAGACATAAGAACATAAGAGAAGCCATGTTGGATCAGGCCAGTGGCCCATCCAGTCCAATACTCTGTGTCACACAGTGGCCCAAAACAAGGGGCCATCGGGAGGTCCACCAGCGGGGTCAGAACTCCAGAAGCCCCCCGCCCACTGTTGCCCCACAAGCACCAAGAAGACAGAGCATCCCTGCCCCAGACAGAGTGTTCCATCTATGCCTTGCAGGGTGTCTGTCGTGGGGAGGGGAAGGGAAAGGAGACTGTAAACTGGACTGAGACTCCTTTGGGTGGGGTATTGAACCACTCTTATTGCTAGGCAGTCGGGTTGCCAACTCCAGTTTGGGGAATTCCTGGGTATTTGGGGGGGCAGGATAGAGCTTGGGAAGGGTGGGGTTTGGAGAGAGGAGGAGGAAGAAGAAGTGATTGGATTTATACCCCGCCCTTCACTACCCGAAGGAGTATCAGAGCAGCTTACAAACTCCTTTCCCTTCCCCTCCCCACCACAGACACCCTGTGAGGTAAAAGAAGAAGAAGAAGAGATTGGATTTATACCCCGCCCTTCACTCCCCAAAGGAGTCTCAGAGCGGCTTACAAACTCCTTTCCCTTCCCTTCCCCACAACAGACACCCTGTGAGCAACGCTCTCTCTAAGCTTTGGACTCTTGTGAGCAAAGATTCAAGAGTCCGGGAGCACCTGAAAGACTAAGACATGTTTGTGGAGGGAATGAACTTTCGGGCGTTCTGAAGAAGTGAGCAGTGATTCACGAAAGCTCATACCCTACCACAAAATGTGTTCGTCTTGAACAGTGTTCCCTCTAAGCTCAGTGAGTGTGAGCTAGCTCACAGTTTCTTAGCCTCCAGCTCACACATTTTCATCTTAGCTCAAGAAGGGACGGCTCCAGAGCAAACTGATCTCTGCAGCCGCCAAGTCGCTCGCTCACAACTTCAATGCCAGCGGCTCACGAAGTAGAATGTTTGCTCACAAGACTCCACAGCTGTCAGATAGTTGGGAGTCCAGCCACTCATAGTATTGCTGGCTATCAGGAAAGGCCTGGGGATCTTCTGGAATGACAACAGATCTCAGGCTACGGAGATCAATTCCCCTGGAATAAGAAGAAGAGGTTGGATTTATGCCCCCACCCTTCACTCAGAGTCTCAGAGCGGCTTACAGTCTCCTTTCCCTTCCCCTCCCCCACCACAGACACCCTGTGAAGTCGGTGGGGCTGAGAGACCTCTTTCAAGGACTGCTCTTGAGAGAACAGCTCTGGGAGAACTTGTGACTGATGGTCCCTCTAAGCTGTGGAGTCCTGTGAGCAAAAAGTCTACTTTCCGAGCTACTGGCATTAAAGTTGTGAGCAGGCAGGTGATTTGGCTACTGCATAAATTAGGTGTTTTTTTTCTGGACGGGAGCCCTCCTTCCTGAGCTAAGACAAAAACGTGTGAGCCGGAGGGTAAAAAAACTGTGAGCTAGCTCACATTAACTCAGCTTAGAGGGAACATTGCTTGTGACTGACCCAAGGTCACCCCAGCAGCTGCATGTGGAGGAGTGGGGAATCAAACCCGGTTCTCCCAGATTAGAGTCAGCATTTCTAACCACTACGCCAAACTGGAAATAGGGATGCCAGCCTCCAGGTGGGGCCTGGGGATCCCCCAGAATTCCAGCTCATCTCCAGACTGCAGAGATCAGTTCCCCTGGAGAAAATGGATGTTTTGGAGGATGGACTCTGTGGCCTTGTGCCCCACTGAGGTCCCTCCCCAGGCTCCATCCCTAAATACCCAGGAGTTTCCCCCACCCTGACTCTGGCCACCCTATCCCTTATCCCCAGGGCTATTTTTGGGCAGGAACGCACAGGAACGGAGTTCCGGCTGGCTCCTGAGTTGGCCACGCCCAGCAGGAACTCATTAGCATAATAGGCCACACCCAACAGCTACATTAGGGGTGTGTGGCCTAACATGAAAAGGAGTCCCTGCTACAAAAAAAGGCCCTGGGTTTTGACAACAAACAAGGTAAACAGAATAAGAAGGGAAAGGTGGGTGTGGCTGGATGACCACACTTCTGGTAACATGGGGGTATGGCCTAATAGGCTAATGAACTGTGCTGTCAGGGGTGTGGCCTAACATGCTAATATGTTTCTGCTGTTGGGTGTGGCCTGTTATGCTAATGAGTTCCTGTTGGGCTTTTTCTACCAAAAGAGCCCTGCTTATCCCTCACCAGTGACCAGCAGGGACCTGATAACTCTACCTGGAGCAAATGGCTGCTTTGGAGGTGGTCTCCGTGGATTAAATGGCATTCTACCCTGCTGAGGTCCCTCCCCTTCCCAAACCCCGCCCTCCCCAGGCTCCACCCCCCCAAACATCTAGGAATTTCCCAACTCGGAGTTGGCAGTCCTAAAACACTGGTCTACCTAGCCCAGTCCTGTGTACTTCAACCAGCAGTGGATTTTCAGAGTCGCGGGCCTCTTCGAAGTGAAGACGTCAGGGGCTGAACCGAGGATCTAGTAATTTAGTCAGAGTGTGAACCAAGGCTCCCTCTAAGCTGTGGAGTCCTGTAAGGAAAAATTCTACTTGGTGAGCTCCTGGCATTGCAAGTTGTAAGCGAGCGATTTGGCTGCTGCATGGATCAGTTTGCTCTGGCGCCCTCCGTCCTGAGCGAAGACAAAAATCTGTGAGCCGGAGGCTAAAAAACTGTGAGCTAGCTCACACTAACTCAGCTTAGAGGGAACACTGGTGTGAACCCTACCATTCGGCTACTGGCCCACCTCCCTTCTTTCTTTCGCACTCCATTACAAACCAGTTTCTTCTCGGAGTTCTGAACACAGCAGGCCGGTTCCCAGTTTGACTTCTCCCCCCTCTGACCGTTCCACTGGGTTAGGCCAGTAGATTCTCAGCTGAGCTAGACATGTCAAAGACAACATGGCCCCATGGCCTTACAACAAATCATAGAGTTGGAAGGGACCTCCAGGGCCATCTCGTCCAACCCCCTGCACAAGGCAGGAGATTCACAAATACCCCCCCGCCAGCCCCAGTGACCCCTGTCCCATGCCCAAAAGATGACAAAAGAACTCCAGGATCCCCAGCCAAACTGGCCTGGAGAAAAATGGCTTCCTGACCCCAAAGTGGCGATCGGCATTTCCCTGGGCGTGTAAAGAAAGGCCCACTAGAACTAAGCCCTGAGGCCACCCTTCCTGCCCTCCCGCCTCGTGATCTGCCTAAGTTCACAGAATCCGCACTGCTGTCAGATGGCTATCGAGACTCTGCTTGGAAACCTCCAAAACAGGGTTGCCAGCCTCCAGGTGGTACCTGGAGATCTCCCGCTTTTACAAGCGGTCTCCAGCTGACAGAGATCAGCTTCCCTGGAGAAAATGGCTGCTTCAAAGGGTGGACTCTGTGGCATTGCAATATGCTGAGCCCCCTCCCCTCCCCAAACCCCGCCTTCTCCTGGATCCACCCCCAAAGTCTCCAGGTATTTCCCAACCCAGACCTGGCAACCCTACCAAAGAAGGAGAGCCCACCACCTCCCGAGGAAGCCTGTTCCACTGAGGAACCGCTCCCCCCGCCCTCCAGGAAGTCTGTTCCACTGAGGGACCGCTCTAACTGTCAGGAAGTCCTTCCTAATATTTATTTATTTATTTATTTATTTATTTATTTCGATTTACAGGCCGCCTTGCCTGCATAGGCAGGCTCAAGAGGCAGCATACGGCGGGTTAAAATACAATAAAACACAGATGCAAAGTGCAATGCTATAAAATGGCACATAAACAAAGATATACAAAAGTGCAGTTAAGTGCAGATGGCAATTGCTGTAAGATGGTCCAGTGTAGCTAGGCCAGTATCCAAAGTTGTTCTTAATGCCGGTAACATGCGGGCCATAACGGATCGTTTTTTAATTGCTCATTCATCAGTGGCGGCTCCTAATCGAAGGCCTGGTGGAAGAGCTCCGTTTTACAGGCCCTGCGGAACTGTATTTAGCCGGAAACGCTTCTGATTTGATTTCAACCCGTTGGTTCTGGCCCAACCTCCTGGGGCAACAGAAAACAACTCCACACCATCCTCAAGATGACAGCCCTTCAAGTACTGGGTTATCCTATCACCTCTCAGTCGCTTCCTCTCCGGGCTAAACAGACCCAGCTCCTTCAACCTTTCCTCACAGGACTTGGTCTCCAGACCCCCTCACCATCTTTGTTGCCCTCCTCTGGAACGACAATGATCCAGATTCCATTTTAGAAAACAGAAGATCAGAGCCTTGCTTCTGAAATGGCACAGGGAGGGAACGAGGAAAGGGACTCACAGGGTCATCTCTAAGGTATAATCAGGGGTCATTTCGTAGAAAAAGAGCTGCAGGAGCTCATTGGCATAACGCATTAGCATAACTCATTTGCATATGCCACACCCCCTGACAACACCGGAAGTGTGCCAGAAGGCAACACCCACCGCTCAGGCTCCACTGGACTGTTTTGGATTGCTAGCTATGGGGGCGGGGGGACGTGCAGGTCTGCCCTCACAGAGGAGGGAGAGCTTGTACTTGAATAAAACTTGGCCTTAAAGGTGCCACTGGACTGTTTTGAATTGCTAGCTGGGGCGGGGGAGCGTGCAGATCTGTGAAGGAAGGAAGGAAGGAAGGAAGGAAGGAAGGAAGGAAGGAAGGAAGGAAGGAAGGA
>NW_015160281.1:0-3422 GCF_001447785.1 Gekko japonicus | reverse complement strand
GAGAAAGACAGAAAGACAGACAAAAGAAAGAAAGAAAGAAAGAAAGAAAGAAAGAAAGAAAGAAAGAAAGAAAGAAAGAAAGAAAGAAAGAACCTTCTTGCTCTTCATGGCCTGGGGCCGCTGGGCGCAGAGGGTGTGGCTTGTTGCATGTGCCCGCCCCCTGGGCTCTTTACTGCCGGAGCCCCGCTCCTGTGCGCTCGTGCAGGAAATGACCCCTGAATCTAACTGCCTGGGATCACTAGGCGTCGCCACCCATCTCCCAGAAGTCCAGACCTACACAGCACAACTGATGTAGATGCTTATTAATATTTCTAAATTATTTATTTATTTATTCAATTTTTATCCCGCCCTCCCCACCACAGGTGCAGCACCTTGAGCCTGACCTGGATAGCCCGGGCTAGCCCAGTCTCATCAGATCTCAAAAACTAAGCAGGGTCGGCCCTGGTGAGTGCCTGGAGACCCCCAAGGAAGTCCAGAGTTGCTACGCAGAGGCAGGCAGTGGCAAAACCTCCTCTCTGAATGTGTCTTGTCAGCTGTGAGTTGATGGCGACATCAACAACAAAGCACCATGAAGACCAACACAGTTTTGGTAGATTCTTTCTTTCTTTCTTTCTTTCTTTCTTTCTTTCTTTCTTTCTTTCTTTCTTTCTTTCTTTCTTTGTACCCATTAGGTACTCTTTTATTATTTTTCATATTATACATGAGTCAAAGTTGACTTGGTCAGATACAAATGAGAATGAAGATCCATCAGTACTTAACGGTGCTGGGAACATTTCTTATCTCTCCTTATATATAATTGAGTCGTGGGGTGGCACTTTCTGAACATTCCGCACGCCCCTAAATCAGTCGGCTCCATGATGTGTCACTCAGAAGCTGTCCCCATCCACTGGCTGCGTTGCCTGAGTCCTGCCCACAGAAGCGGCGCCCGCCAAAACTTTCCTCAGAAGACACAGCTACTGTCTTCGGCCTCCTCGCCAGATTTGGATTGATTCCCTCAGGGGACAAAACCCACCGTCTTTAGCCTCCAACCCAAGTTTGCTGAGGCAACACTTTCCAGAATGGGGAAAAAACCCGCCAAGTAAACGGCTGTCAGCATGGGGGGGGGGGGCAGGGACGTCCAACATAAAATGACTTTGCAGACTGCCCAATTCTAGCAATTACTCCACAGAGCCCTGTGTGCTGCATTTTCTGGCCCACATTGTGTGACCTTGGACACCAATTATTGTGTAACATAAGGTATGTGAGACTTCACTTCCACATTTGTGCCTTTCTATTACATACTGCTAATATGTACTTAACCTGCTTACAGCCAATGCATTCATTCCACATCACATCTTTCTAGAGCTCGTCGTATTGCTTTTACAACGAGCTTTACTGCTAGTTTCTTTAAATTTTATTTATTTATTTATTTATTTCTTCAAACTTATACCCCGCCCTCCCCGCAAGTGGGCTCAGGGCGGCTTCCACTAAAAACATAAATTACAATAAAATACACAGTATACAACATATCATAAAATATTACTACATAAATACAAAGTGCAGGCGGCTGAAAAATTTATCTCGATGGTGAGTTGCAGAGATTGATTGCCATTGCCCTGATGTCTGCAGATGGTTTCTGTCGTTAGTCCATATAGTTGTTAATTCCACAGGCCGTATTTAGTTGTAACAATCTGCAGTAGCCTGCAGTAACATGAGCCTATAACAGCGGCGGCCCCTACTTAAATGCCTGGCGGAAGAGCTCCGTCTTGCAGGCCCTGCGGAACTGTAAAAGATCCCGCAGGGCCCTGATCTCTTCCGGGAGCTCATTCCACCAGGTAGGGGCCGCCACTGAGAAGGCTCCGGCCCCGGTAATGGCTAACTTAGCCTTCCTCGGGCCAGGGAGGGTTAGCAGGTTTTGGGACCCCGACCGTAGTGCTCTCTGGGGTATATACGGGGAAAGGCGGTCCCGAAGGTATGTTGGACCTCGGCCATATAGGGCTTTAAAGGTAACTCATTTGCAAATTGATACCAAACCATTCAATCAAACAGCACAGCACACATCTCTAATTTAAAAAGGGAACAGAGGTAGGGTTAAAAATCAAAAAGCCTTACAAGCAAACAATGAAAAACTAACCAAGGCAACGAAACAGTCAGTGTGGGCAAAGAAATCCTAAGGAAACCAGACTAACCAAAGGTTAACATGCCACACTGAACAAAGGGTGGCAAAAAGAGGGTGATAACCCACAATAGATGATATTGCAATACACTACAATACCGTCTCCTGTAGATGTCTCCAGCTACCGCTTGGAAATTGGCAACTTCAGAAACAGGCTGATGGACCTTCATTCTCATTTGCATTTGACTAAGACAGCTTGGACTCACAAAAGCTGCTACCCTGGAAAATTTTGTGTGTCTTGAAGATGCTACTGAATTTGAATCCCCCCCCCCAGTACTACAGACTAACAGGGCTACCCGCCTGAAATGAATTTTCTATGTCATCTTTCTGCCCTACGAAGGTACCTTGGATCATCTCAAGTAAGAAGTCCCCAAATGGGTTGCCAGGTCTGGGTTAGAAAATACCTGGAGACTTTGGGGGTTGAGCCAGGAAAGGGTGGGGTTAGGGGAGGGGCTTCACCAGGGGTCATGTCCAATGTTCCCTCTAAGCTGTGGAGTCTTGTGAGCCAAAATTCTACTTTGTGAGCTACTGGCATTAAAGTTGTGAGTGAGCAATTTGGCTCCTGCATAAATTAGTTTGCTCTGGAGCCATCCTTCCTGAGCTAAGACAAAAATGTGTGAGCCGGAGGCTAAAAAACTGTGAGCTAGCTCACACTAACTCAGCTTAGAGGGAACACTGGTCATGTCGTAGAAAAAGAGGTGCAGGAGCTCATTAGCACAACTCATTTGCATATGCCACACCCCCTGAAACTCATTAGCTTATTAGGCCACGCCCTGACAGCATGGCTCATTAGCATATTAGGCCACATCCCAATGTTACCAGAAGTGTGGTCATCCAGCCACACCCACCTTTTGCTTGTCTGTTGTCAAAACGGAGGGAGAGCTTGTACCTGAATAATCCTTGGTCTTAAAGTTGCCACTGGACTGTTTTGAGCCAGGGGAGGGGGGTTTCCACTTTCCTGGCTGCTTCTTGCTCTGACTGAGGGCTGCTGGGAGCAGGGGGTGGAGCTTGTTGCATGTGCCCGTCCCCTGGGCTCTTTACTGCCGGAGCTCCGCTCCTGTGCGCTCCTGCAGGAAATGACACCTGGGCTTCTGTATAGTACAATGTCATAGAGTCCACCCTTCAAAGCAGCCATTTTCTCCAGGGGAGCTGCTCTTTATCGGATGGAGATCAGTTGTAAAAGCGTGAGATCCCCAGGCCCCACCTAGAGGCTGGCAAACCTAGCAAACAGATGTCAGGTGTCAAGGGCGTAGACTTTCCAATTTTC
>NW_015160280.1:331017-346919 GCF_001447785.1 Gekko japonicus | reverse complement strand
GTCTGTGCTGGGTGGGGTCAAGGATGGCTTCTGGATAAGAAAAAAGACAGAAGGTTGTGTGTATGGAAGACAATTTGCAGATCCCGGTCCCTATTGGTCTCTTAGGTTATTGCCACCTGTGGATTGGCCCCAGATCCTGTTGGATTATTCCTATTTTACATAGACATCACCTTCCTATGGAACCTTGGGTGATAACCATATTGCTAGCAGATGAGGACCCTGGAACAACTCGCTTGGTGGCAAAATATCTATTGATGGTGCTATTTTTAAAGCGGCTTTGAAATGCTGCAGGCAGTTTTATGTATATAAATTTAATTTTTTTAAAACTAATTTCCATAATATCATTGGATTTTATAGAATTTATGGAATTTTATAAAATGTTGTCTAGTAATATTGTTTATGAATATGTTTATTAGTTTTTATTGTAACAATGTTTGGTCTAAATTATCTTGTAATTATATGTAATGTGTTTTATAGTAGCTGCTTGTATGCGTGGTTTAAGACCTCTGGTCAATGAAGCTAATAAATGAAAGGAAAGGCCAGGCCATTTAGAAGTGGCCATCATCTGCATGGTTTCCCTGTGCTTGCCTTCCGATGGATTCTGGTGATTTTCTGAATTTCACAGTGGGAGTCGGAATCATTGATTCACGGCAGGGTAATAATAGCCAAACAAGCAGCCCCTGTACAAAAGCTGTGCAATCCCTTTTATTTGACCCGCTGATTATCTGCACGCTCTGATTGTCCCCTGGGCCAAATGGGAAAAACAGGATACGCTACCGAATTCAATTTGAAATGTGTAGATTGGATTGAAGGGCTCTGTTTGTTTCCGCTCAAGTGAACGCATCAGTTTCCTAACCTCACAATGAAAAAGGGTGTACAGACAAGCCCTCTTTTATCTGTCTGGCTCACTTAGCAGAGAGGACTTATTTGCAGTCCCATTATCTTTGCGCTTGGTGCAATTGCTGATAATTGACGTGAGGATCCATTCTGCCTCTCCTGGTTCTGCCAGGGATGCTGCAAGCACGACTTTCATTGCTTTAATTAGTTTTCACTCTCGGTACTTAACAAGGGGTCTGCTTCCCCTGCGCTCTGCGTATTCTCATTGTGCAGTCTGCTCGCACCGGCTCCACACTACAAAAAGCAAGCAGCAGGCAGGCTTGGAGCTCCCATGTAGGAGGAACTGTTTGACAGAAGAAAGGGAAGCTTGTAGCAATGAAATTCTAACACCGCAATTCCTAGGGGTGTACCATTCCGTTTTTGTTCTCTGAAACCAAGTCTGATTGGCAAAGAAACTTCCTGGGAATTTCCTAGGGCACGTCAACTCCCTTCCTCTGGGCCGACGGTTGCCTGATCCAGAATCTGAAAATAAGCAGCACTTAATTTGCATGTTCTGGAAATGCAGCTTGCATAGATTTGAATGCCATCCATGTGGTCGTTGCTTAGAACTGATCTTTCTCCCTGAATATTTGCGTGTGCGTGTGTGTGTTTGTGTGCATTTTTAATCTCTCCATATGCTAACCCCTCAGAAGACACAGATGGAGAAAATGGAATCTTTTAAGCATACAATTAACTTATGAGATTCTATGCAACAGGATGTGGCGATCACCGCTGGTTTTTGAGACTTTAGAAGTGGCTTAGATAAATGCATGCAGGATCGCTATTGAATGACAGGCCTGTTCGCACTGATCAACCGAAATCTTGATGTCTGATGGAATAGCAGGTACTAGGCATTATCAATCGAGAAGGGCTGTTGCCGCCATGCCCTGCTTATGGGCTTCCTGGAGTTTCCTGGCTGGCAAAACAGGATCCTGGACTAGATGGGCCCTTGATCTGCTCCAGCGAGGCTCTTGTGTTTTTAAGCCCTTTTAGTTGGACACAAGCTAAGCGCTTTTCCAGCTGTGCTTTCCAAAAGGGATGAAAGCGTGGTGTTGTGTTCCAGCTGTAAGAACATCATTCCTTGTATATTCTGTTCCAGTGGGATACCTATGTTAGTTTGTTGCAGCAAAAATCAGAAAGGAGTGTTGTGGCATCTTAAATGCGAACACTTTTATTGTGGTGTATGCTTTCCTGGGGTGAGAGCTCATAGTGCATCTGACAACGTGGGCTGTAGCCCAGAAGAGCTTGCTTCACAATGGAACGGTCGGTTTTTAGGGTGCCGCAAGAATACTTTCTGCTTCTTGCCTTATATCTAATAGCCAAGAGTGAGTTCTCTTGCAGATTAAAAAAAATATGCAAAATGGATCCAGCTACAACTGACAGTCCTGCAAACCTAGGGAAACCACTAGATTTCCACAACAAGCTGATCTGGTTAAAAAAAAATAGGGATGGAGTGAAAACATCCCAGTTGGTAAAGGTAATGCCTCCCCCCCCCACTTTAGATGGCAGTTTGGTTTCTGTAGGTCAGGAGGAAGGGAAGAGGCAATAGGGAAGCCAGCCTCCAGGTGGGACCTGGGGATCCCCCGGAATCACAGGTCATCTCCAGACTACAGAGATCAGTTCTCTGGGAGAAAATGGATGCTTTGGAGGGTGGACTCTATGGCACTGTAACCCATTGAGGTCCCTGTCCTCCCCAGGCTCCACCCCCAACTCTCTAGGAGTTTCCCAACCTGGATCTGGCAACCCTACATCCCCCATCCCCCGCCAGGGGTCGCCTGGCAACCCTAGAAGAGGACCTGGAACCAGAGCTGGGGTGGGGGTTAGGAGGAAGGGAAAGGAAGAAAGTGGAGCCAGAGCAAGAAGGGCAGGAGAAGCATGACAGAGTGGGGGCAGTGGGGCTCCCTCTCCTGGCAGGTCCTTGTGAATTACCCTTTCAGGTTTTAAAAATATAAAACACAGGAAAGATTAAAGCCAGAAAATGAAGAAAGGCATTCACTGAAATCATGTTCCTATTATAGAAACCACATTTTGAGGAGGATGAGCCTGCTTGTCAGGCAAGGTGGGATGGAAATCGAAATAAATAAATAAATCATCATATTGAGGATAATAATGCAAGCAATATGTTCTAGTGGAGAGGGGGAGGGGGAGGAGGAGTTGGTTTTATACCCTGCTCTTGGAGTCTTGGAGAGTCTTAGAAGCCTTCCCTGCCCCTCCTCACAACCCCTGCGAGGTAGGGGGGGCTGAAAGAGTTCTAACAGAACTGTGACTGACCCAAGATCACTCAGCTGGCTGTATGTGGAGGACGAATGGGGAATCAAACCCGGCTCTCCGGATTAAAGTTTGCTGCTCTTAATCACCACACCACACTGGCTCTCCATACTGGGAGGCAGGCACATTAGTCTTTGTGTCGCAAGCAAAAGAAGAAGCAATCTTCTTGCGGCACCTTAAAAACTGATGTGTTCCTTGTGTGGGAGAAAATGGATGCTTTGGAGGGTGGACTCTATGGCACTGTAACCCATTGAGGTCCCTGTCCTCCCCAGGCTCCACCCCCAACTCTCCAGGAGTTTCCCAACCTGGATCTGGCAACCCTAGTCCCCATCTCCCGCCAGGGAGCGCCTGGCAACCCTAGAAGAGGACCTGGAACCAGAGCTGGGGTGGGGCGTAGGAGGAAGGGAAAGGAAAAAAGTGGAGCAAGAGCAAGAAGGGCAGGAGAAGCATGGCAGAGTGGGGGCGATGGGGCTCCCTCTCCTGGAAGGTCCTTGTGGATTACCCCTTCTGGTTTTAAAAACATAAAACACAGGAAGGATTAAAGCAAGAAAAGGAAGAAAGGCATTCACTGAAATCATGTTCCTATTATAGAAACTACATTTTGAGGAGGATGAGCCTGCTTGTCAGGCAAGGCGGGATAGAAATCGAAATAAATAAATAAATCATCATATTGAGGATAATAATGCAAGCAATATGTTCTAGTGGAGAGGGGGAGGGGGAGGAGGAGTTGGTTTTATACCCTGCTCTTGGAGTCTTGGAGAGTCTTAGAAGCCTTCCCTGCCCCTCCTCACAACCCCTGCGAGGTAGGGGGGGCTGAAAGAGTTCTAACAGAACTGTGACTGACCCAAGATCACTCAGCTGGCTGTATGTGGAGGACAAATGGGGAATCAAACCCGGCTCTCCGGATTAAAGTTTGCTGCTCTTAATCACCACACCACACTGGCTCTCCATACTGGGAGGCAGGCACATTAGTCTTTGTGTTGCAAGCAAAAGAAGAAGCACCTTAAAAACTGATGTGTTCCTTGTGGAATGTTCTGAATTCAAAACGGCCTTTTCTATGGTGATATTGAAATTATTGCGGTGGAAGGGGCCTTGGGGGCGGTCACCTGGTCTAATCCCCATCTTAATGCAGGACAAACCAGTTTGTACAGGATTCCTAGGAGGTCTCATTCAGACATTGACCAGACCCAGACCTGGTTAGCTTTAGCAAGGTTGCTGCACTCTGTCCCCTCCAGACACAGGACTGATTCCAGCCAGCTGTGCCCCTCAGGCCTTCCCCATGCTCCTCCTTTTCACAGCTTCTGTTCTAGCTGGCTGTTGTCCATGCAGGTCCCAGGACCCTCAGCATAGCTGTTTGGTTGTCAAAGAGGACCCCCTTCTCCCTTCCTGACCAGCAGAAAAGCTAATCAGATCCAACCCATTGTTACGTTTTACCCCATCAGGTATTTGAAGGATTAGATGAGATTCAGACTGGTTTCAAATTTTTGTTTTCATTCAGTTGAATAGCTTTTTTCTGTTTTGCATTTGCTCATGTTTTGTAGCTGTTGTAAACTGTTTTCTGTTGCAAGGGGATCTATAAGTATTGGTAATAAATTAGGAAATGAAGGGCTGGCCGGTCCAGTAGGTGGTCCTAGGTAATTGCCTAGAGTGCTAGAAATGAGTGGGTGCCAGCCCGCCAGCTCTGTGGACTGGTCCTTGGTGGACTCTTATCCTAAATCTACTCCAAAAGGAATCCAGATTAATTACCCAGGCATCCTTGAGGCCGTGGAGATGACTGGTGGAACACCCAGTTCACTCTTTAGAGACCACAGGCTTCATGAAAGCCCTGGAGACTGCAGTGGATACACAGTGTGCTCAAGAGCTCAAGTGGAATTTTATCAGGTTTGTAAATACACCAAATAGTTCATATTTAGGGTTACCAACTCTGGGTTGGGAAATACCTGGAGATTTGGGGGTGGAGCCTGGGGACAGTGGGGTTTGGGGAGAGGTGGGACCTCAGTGGGGTATAAAGCCATAAAGTCTATTCTTCGAAGTATGCATTTTATTTATTTATTTTATTTGATTTATACCGTGCCCTTCCTACCAATCCAGGGGAAGTGATCTCTGTCATATGGATATCAGTTGTAATCTGAAGGTCCAACCTGGGGGTTAGCAACTGTATTCATTTTCAAAATTCAATGGCTTAAATTTGCTCTCCTGTTGACTTTTGAAAACTGAAAGCAGAGTTTGGCATCAAAATCTGAGACTCGCCGCCTTTGACTGTCTGACAGTGCAGTCCTAAACTGAGTTACACTCTTCCAGTCCCATTGATTTGATTAGAAGTGCGTACCTCTGCTTAGTATTGCACTGTACATTAATAAAGAAGCATATATAATACTAAATTTTGTTGCAAGAAAGCTGCCAGGAGTTTAACATTGATTGCCTCTGGATGTCAGCTATCAAATATAGTTAAATGTTAATTGCTGCACATCAGATACTGTCAAACGTTGACATCTGCAGGTCAGCTGCCAAATACTGATTTTTACATGTCAGATGCCATCATCTACTAGCTGCTGCTGCATGTCAGTTTAGAAATATTGCCAAATTCTGGCCGTCACCTTTCAGATACCATTGCATTTTAACTGCTACTGCAAAAACCCTCAGATGTCAAATGATGATGCCAGACAGCAAATATCCACTCCATACATCCGGAGAATTACTTACAATCAAAATTTGTGGAAGAGATTTGTTGAACCTGGGAAGCAAATAAACCCAGCGAGAGGTTCTTTTGACAGTCAGCCCTGCACATTGTTCCATGTATTATGCTAGGAAAGGGAGCGTGTTGGTCCAGATAACAAATTCTGTCAGGTAGCATTTTCAGACAGCTGCTGATCCGAAAATGCTGCCTGTCTGATTTCCTACCATTCCTGTGCAAAGGAAGGTCATAGAGTCAAAGTGACAATTGTTATATTATGGGAAGCTGTGAATCCTGAGCATGACAGTTACGCTGACGTTGGCTACAATGGACTCAGTGTGCATGTGCAAGAATGTCCAGTACACAAGATTCCACGGTACACTTCAGGATGCGAAGGGATCCCTCACTACCAATCCCATGACCTTTCAGGAGTACATTTTGACTATTTCAGGCTCTGTGCAGACAGTATCTTTTCAGAGACTTAAGAGATGTTGTCAAAGGCCATGATGTACATTTCTCCCCATATCCTCATAGGGCCTCTGGTCAAACTGGTATTGCCAGATCTCTTTTTCTTTTTTGGTGTTTGTAGTGCCTGGAAGTAATGGTTGACTTCTGGCGACCCCTAGTGGGGCTTGGACATTTCAGACAGGTGGCTTGCTATTGCCTGCCTCTGCATCTTGGCCCTGGTATTCCTTGGAGGTCTCCCTTCCAAGTACTTGCCAGGTTGGCCCTGCTTAGCTTCTGAGATCTGATGAGATCGGGCTTGCTTGGGCTACCCAGGTAAGGGCAGGTATTCCTGGATTTCATAGTGCTTCAAGCTATACTTTTTGGGGGGAGGAGAAGATGAAACAAAGACACATAAATGCAATCAATGCTGTTGCAGTAGACAGTTGAAGGAAGGCGCCTATTAGACAGTGCTTATTAGGAGCAACACACGCACTTGCCTTCCCATTCCAGAAATAATTTTGGAAGTGCTCGGAACTGGGAATAGACAGCATCTTCTCCAGGCAGGTAGCCTGGAATGTGATCAGCCTTGCTTTCTGCATGGGCAAATAACACAGCCATATCCTCCAAAGGATGAGACAGCTGCACTTGGGTATGAACTCCCTTCACCCATGAATTAGTCTCTGACCCACGACATGGTTAGCTATAATGGAGAGAGATTGTATGCTAAGCAGATTAGTTACTTGGCATTATTTTTATATAGGATAATTGAATTACTTTTTAAAATAGTAATTACTATGTAAATCAATTATCTGAATCCTGGAAACAACCCCACGTTGTTCAATTACAAGTATTAGCTGTGAATTACTGCGGACTCTTTAGAGAGCAGAGTGTAGCATTACCGTCTCTCAGCAATTACCACACTTCAGTTTAGCCACCGTCTTTCAAAATAAGGTAAAGGACAATTTACGCACACACAACAAAAATGTGAAGGAAGAAAGGACTGACCATCATGCCTATCTAGGGGGAAAAAACCTCTGAAACCTTGTGGGAGGCAGTGATCGCATGAGATGTTTTGGGTGGCTTCCAGTTCCATTTGAAACTGCCTTGCGCTATGAAGATCCTGTTTATCATGTGATTTCAGGGCCTATCAGGAAAAAGGCAGGACTTTGAAGGCCAGGGGCTTACTCGGGAAGGAAATTAGGGATCCAGACTTTGATCCACACACTGAACTTGCAGTTCAGAGGTCAATTGAGGTCAGTTCCAGAAGCTACAAAAAGAGAAATAGACAGTTTAACTGGCTGGAAAAAGGATACTGGAATGGTTAAGAGTTTCATTTTCCACTCCCGGTCTCCAGCCCCGCATTCACCTAATGTTTATTTATATGCTCGTGTACTGCTTTTCAAAAAGTACCTTAGCAAGGTAAAGTTAACAACTGAGAAATCTGAAACCTTTGTTAATCTATAACCTCTGTGCAAGGAAGCAAGTGCATTTGAGTGGTGGGTGGACTCCGCTCAGCTTGATTTGGGAAGGTGCTCAGCCGATATGTGTTATTTTCCCCAACAATGGAAAATAATTTCCAGCTACAGAGAGCTAAATTTGGGAGGAGGGGGGAGGAGGCATCTGCGGTAGCATGCAGTGATGTTGCTAGTGGGGCAAGGTTTTATGAGCCATGCCTGAATTTCAGTGGAGTTAGTGCAAAGTTCATAAGAAGCCCAGGGAACAAGCTCCTCTCTTGGCCATTATAAGCCCCACAAATCTGAATTTTGGCATTATATTATTAATGTTGTTGAAGGCTTTCACAGTCGGAGTTCATTAGTTGTTCATTAGTTCATTAGAATTTCAACAGCCAATCCATATTCAAAAGAACCTCCTCAGAAAAGCTCCTCCATTAGCATGTCACAGCCTGGGAAACTCCTACAAGATAATGACTCAGCCCTACCCCACCTTCCTGAGTAGATACAAATTACCTGCTTTCCATTTTCCTTCTCACATTGACACAGAGAGTACTCCAACTTTCTGTGTTGTACCTCTGAGGATGCCAGTCGCAGCTGCTGGCTAAACGTCCGGTACTACAATGACAAGACCATGGCCATTAGGGCTGCCAAGTGGGGGCGGGTGGCGGGTAAACCCCCGCTTTGGAGGCCCGATTTCCGCCGCCGTGGAATTGGGCCCTGGGGGGAACTCCGCCCCCCGAAGCACAGCATGGCTGCATCACCGGAGGTGATGCAACCACGTCGATCACGTGCCACACCCTCAACGTGATCGACGTCGCGCGTCACTTCTGGTGGCGTGCTGGCGGTGCACGCGTGCTTCGCGCGCGCACGTCCACCTTCGGCTCCCGGAGCCCGGCAAGGCTCCCACGCTGCCAAGATAAATAGACTTGGCAACCCTAACGGCCATACAGCCAGGAAAATCTACAACTAACTATATTATTATTATTAGTTGTAGTAGTAATAGTAGTAGTCGTCGTCATCATTGTAGTAGCAGCAGTTGCAACAGTATTGTCTCCTCTGGTGATCCTCCTCTGATACATTAGCATGGGTCACATATGTGACTCTTGAAAATCCCATTCTAACAGGACAGTCCTATGCCGAGTTATTCCGGTCTAAAACAATGGGCTTAGGCTAGAATAATGCTGCATAGGATTGCACCTCTAAGTCACTTGGGCATCATGGAGAGCCATGATGTGGCTTCCCCACCATTCCTTCCCAATTCTCCACCATTAGCAAGAGTTTCTCTTAGAGATGACCGACAGATAAATCCTCTAGACAACACTTCATGGATCCCTCCCTCTTGATCAATTCACACATCTGCTTAGGGTGACAGCCTCCTAGTTCTAAACATCCAGGGCAATCCATTGGCCTTTCAAGGCCACAGAACTGCAACGCATGAGCTAAGAGACAAAGGTCTCAATCATTTTGGCTCTTACTCTTTGGCTTATGCCAACATTTTCTATCTCTGGCCACTGCCCAGGCGTTAAGTACCTGCAAAAGGAGGGAAACGAAAGCCCAGCTAGCAGCCATCCCACAATTCCTCTTCCTTTCTGTTTGGTGATTTTTGGTACTCAGAGAGTGAAAAATCAACCTCATTCGCTCTCAGTTGCCTCACCTATCCTCAAATAAGTCACCATGGAGCCAGAGATGACAGTGTGGCAGGCAATGCTGCTATCTCAACATACTTAGTATCATAACCTTTCTCACATTCTTGATACGATCCTTGATTAGGAAGGATTGCCAATATGACTTCCTTCCCACGGAGAAGCAGCAGCATCTGGAAAAGACAACCCTACCAGCGCTTCTGCTTTGTTTCAGGTTTGCTTCCGCTCTGTTTTCAATTTCTGCTTGTTTTCAGACTTCTGTAGACCAATCCCTATTGCACTGTTCATTGGATGTTCCATCCTGTTTCATTGCATTTGACTTACACTATGTCATCTGCCTTGAGTCTTAGAGAGAAAAGGTGGTCTATGAATAACGTATAAATACATACATACACAGGCCCGTAGTCAGGAAATTTTCAATAGGGAGGCACTGGGGAAACTGGTGGGGCGTGACATCACAAAATTAAAAATAAGAAACATGCAATAATAAAAGGGCTCACTCACTCACTCACTCACTCACCCAGCTGCTTTGAACGGCCGCTTCTCCAGCACTAGATCCACACGTAGCGCCACTTTTCCTGCGCCAGTGCCTCCACATGTTCTCTAGCCTCACCTGGTCAACATCTCTTTAAGCGGCCACGTGGAGGGGAGGGCTCAGCGGCCGTGTGGGGGTAGAAAGGCAGAATATAAATATTTTAAATAAATAAATGTTATGCTGATGACCTCTGAAGGTCAGAGATATTCAATTAGGTTGTATTAGGAATGACCAGGTTTTTCTTTCTCATTTTTGAACCAGGTGGGCAAGTCCATCCACACAGGGTGTACATTTACTCCAAGATTGGCTGTTACCAACCCAAAGTACAGACATCTTGTCTAGCCTAAGATTTCGTTAGTGTACTCTCAACCAGCCCCTCGCTGATTTCAGTTGTGTGTGTTAAGTGCTGCCAAGTTGTTTCCGACTTATGGTTATCCTATGAATTAGTGACCTCCAGAATGCCCTATCATTAACAGCCTTGCTCAGGTCTTGCAAACTGAGGGCCATTTCTTTTTTGATTGAGTCAACCCATCTCATGTTGGGTGTTTCTCTTTTCCTGCTGCCTTCAACTTTTCCTAGCATTATGGTCTTTTCCACAGTATTCGGTGGAGAGTAGAAAAAGACCCAGCCATTCTCCATGTACCCCAAATCTCCTAGATAGCGTCTCTTAGCTGTTTCATGTCAACACTGAACAGCATGGGACACAAGAGGGGAACTAGGTGGCAAGCCTCCTATTGGAGGCCATTGGAAACAGTAGCAGTCTCCCCGCACCACCGTCTGGGAGCTGTCAGACCCGGGCAAGGCCATCCAGATAGATACCTTGATGGATTATATGAAACACTGTTAAGAGGCCTAGGTACAGTTGTCAACTCTGGAGACAGCAGAGTCTGGGATGGGGGAGAGACTTCAGTGGGGTCAAATGCCTTGAGTCCACCTTCCACATCTAGAGAACAGTTGTAATTCTGGGATACAGGGTTGCCAGCCACCAGGTGGTGGCTGGAGATCTACCAGAATTACAACTGATTTCCAGGCAACAGAGATCGGTTCACCTGGAGAAAATGGTGGCTTTGGACTCTATGGTATTATACCCCATTGAAGTCCCTCCTCTCCCCAAAGTCCACCCTCCTCAGGGTCCACCCCCAAAATCTCCAGATGTTTCTCAACTTGGAGCTGGGAACCTTAGAGATCACCAGGCCCCACCTGGTGTTTGGCAGCCCTAAGCCCAGGAGAACTCACAGTTCTGCACTCGTCCTGTCCATCTCCCATTGATGGTCAACTGTTAGGCTGACCAAGGCAGTTTCTGTGCCAAAACCATGTCAAAAACCAGACTGAAAGCAGTTTAAATAATCCATTTCTTTCCAATGTTCTTCACAGCTGGACGCCACCATATATAGTCTTCCCTGGCCTGTGAAGGGAGAAGAGAATTTTCATGACTGTTTTTGTTCCTACCGCTGCTCATGTTTCCGAACATCATTAGCCTGCATTTAGCATAAATGCTAGGAACTGTGGGAAATTGTATCTTTTGATCTTGGCCCTGGAGAACCTTGGCTCAAGTTCCGTCTCTAGCCTGAACCACCCTTGTCTCTGTTCGTGTCTTTGTGTATTTTCCCACCAGATAGGAATTATGCCAAGACCCCTCCCTTTTTGGGCAAGCTTTTGCACAATTGATCAGTGTGACAAGCTGCTTCCAACTTCCCAGCTGCAAGGTGACTCTGCCACAGTGCCTCTGGGTATAATGAGCCGAAATAATGAGTGATGCTAAGGCCAGCCCAACTGGAGCTGTGTTTTAGTGATAGACAGGGACTGAGAAGATGTGTCGTCTTGCACACTTGTTGCTGTGTCCTGTGGGTACAGGGTACCGCTCAGTCTTTTGCATTAATGAACTGGAAATGCGACAGCAAAAAGGCAAAGCAAAGCAAAACAAAAAAACCCCACTCCAACCCACAAACAGGTGGTGGGTGCAGAGGCGGCGGAGAGGAGGAGGACAAGAGATACCATCCCTTTGTGCTTTATGAAATAACCAGATTTAGATTTACACTCAGATTATGACCTCAGAGCTTCCCAACCCTTGTCGGCAGCTCGACTCTGTACGTTGCCATCAGATCGCAGAGTAATCCACCATGCGTAATGCCACAGTGCGGGAGAAAAACCAATTAAAGCAGAAATGCTATCCTTAGCTAAATGCAGCTCAGGAGATGGATGGAAACTCAGACTGGTGCTGGGTTTGGAGACCGCAGGTAACTTTTCTAACTAGGAATTACTAGTTATCTTTGAAAGACAGCTAATTCTCCCTCCCATCTTCTCTGGAATAATCTTCCCTGGCATGGTCTTTTCTGAGGAGAGCTTCCAAGGGAACAGGGCTATTTTGGGGCAGGAACGCACAGGAACAGAGTTCCGGCTTTGATGGTCAACTGTTAGGCTGACCAAGGCTGTTTCTGTGTCAAAACCATGTCAAAAACCAGACTGAAATCAGTTCAAATAATCCATTTATTTCCAAGGACGCCACCATATATAGTCTTCCCTGGCCTGTGAAGGGAGAAGAGAATTTTCATGACTGTTTTTGTTCCTTCCGCTGCTCATGTTTCCGAACATCATTAGCCTGCATTTAGCATAAATGCTAGGAACTGTGGGAAATTGTATCTTTTGATCTTGGCCCTGGAGAACCTTGGCTCAAGTTCCGTCTCTAGCCTGAACCACCCTTGTCTCTGTTCGTGTCTTTGTGTATTTTCCCACCAGATAGGAATTATGCCAAGACCCCTCCCTTTTTGGGCAAGCTTTTGCACAATTGATCAGTGTGACAAGCTGCTTCCAACTTCCCAGCTGCAAGGTGACTCTGCCACAGTGCCTCTGGGTATAATGAGCCGAAATAATGAGTGATGCTAAGGCCAGCCCAACTGGAGCTGTGTTTTAGTGATAGACAGGGACTGAGAAGATGTGTCATCTTGCACACTTGTTGCTGTGTCCTGTGGGTACAGGGTACCGCTCAGTCTTTTGCATTAATGAACTGGAAATGCGACAGCAAAAAGGCAAAGCAAAGCAAAACAAAAAAACCCCACTCCAACCCACAAACAGGTGGTGGGTGCAGAGGCGGCGGAGAGGAGGAGGACAAGAGATACCATCCCTTTGTGCTTTATGAAATAACCAGATTTAGATTTACACTCAGATTATGACCTCAGAGCTTCCCAACCCTTGTCGGCAGCTCGACTCTGTACGTTGCCATCAGATCGCAGAGTAATCCACCATGCGTAATGCCACAGTGCGGGAGAAAAACCAATTAAAGCAGAAATGCTATCCTTAGCTAAATGCAGCTCAGGAGATGGATGGAAACTCAGACTGGTGCTGGGTTTGGAGACCGCAGGTAACTTTTCTAACTAGGAATTACTAGTTATCTTTGAAAGACAGCTAATTCTCCCTCCCATCTTCTCTGGAATAATCTTCCCTGGCATGGTCTTTTCTGAGGAGAGCTTCCAAGGGAACAGGGCTATTTTTGGGCAGGAACGCACAGGAACGGAGTTCCGGCTGGCTCCCAAGTTGGCCACACCCAGCAGGAACTCAGTAGCATAATAGACCACACCCAACACCAGAAACTCATTAGGATTGGCTACATTAGGCGTGTGTGGCCTAACATGCAAAGGAGTTCCTGCTACAAAAAAGCCCTGGGTTTTGACAACAAACAAGGTAAACAGAATAACAAGCAAAAGGTGGGTGTGGCTGGATAACCACACTTCTGGTAACATGGGGGTGCGGCCTAATGCGCTAATGAGATGTGCTGTCAGGGGTGTGGCCTAATATGCTAATGAGTTTCTGCTGTTGGGTGTGGCCTGTTATGCTAATGAGTTCCTGCTGGGCTTTTTCTACAAAAAGAGCCCTGCAAGGGAATGAAGAATTGCTGGGCAGTTGGAGATCTAATGGAGCTGAAGATTCGAGGTCTCAGATTCTAAATCCAAATCGTCCTCCTCTGGGTAATTGCCATGGCATTCATCTGCAGATTGGACTTCAAGCCAGTTTGGAGTCTGTTGGAACCCTAAAGCAGAAACCATTCAGTCACATCCACACAGAGGCCCCTCAGAACTGCTGTCCAAGGCATCGGCATCTGGAATCTGGCACAAGGTGGTGGTTGAAGAAATCCTGATATACTCCCAAGGAGCCCCAGGGGCAAAGTTTCCTGAAGAGCCCAACTCTAGTTTTCTGCCAGTAGCCTCAGGGAGTGAAACAGCACTGAGCAGGAAGTGGCTCCTTCCCCTTATTTTTGTGTCTTGCTCTCTGGGGGCATTTGAAACAACCGCGCCAAGCCTGACTGTGTACTGCCAATGTGATTAATGTTTCCTGTATTGTTATAAAGTGATTTTTTTAACATTGTAGATCTTCCTGAATGCTTCCTGAATTTATGATTGCTTTGTTACTGTTGCTACGGGCGACGGACTTGTTAAAACCCCTAGCAACATATAGAATGCAACATACATGGAAATTAGGCGCATGCTTATCAACCTTAGAGTTGTAAAGAAGGCCCCATTTATTAAGTATATGGTGAAAGCGACACCTTAACAGCCAATAGATGTAGAATGACAGGAGGGGCAATATTCATTTGCACGTCTGGTGTGTGTGTTGGGGGAGGGGGGGTTAGCTGCTGCTGCCAACTCTAAAGCTGAACTTTTATTGCCAACATCAAATTAAGATATATTGTGGAGAACATTGTTAGGGATAGTTGAAAGGGACTGAATTTAAACAGTGCCTTCAGCATGCAGATTCTCCAGGCCTTTGAAGGTTCTCTAGATGGCCTCAGGTGGCAAGCTAAAAAAGACACCCAGGAGTTCAATCAATGAGCCATCTGGCTCCAAAGGGTCCAAATGATCCTTCTGCAAGGGCAAGTCTTCTGCATCTCCTGTTGGTGCTTTAAAAAGGGTCACGGTTTACAAAGATCATTTAGTGATTCAATTATATACCCAGGATGCATTCTATGATCCAACTTTTTATTAGAGCTGTGTGCACTGCCTAGTTTTTCTATTCAAATTTTGCTTTTAAAGAAGTGGTGGCTGAATGTACTGCAGATACGCCTTAATTGCACTTGGGGGAATGCAAACCGCTGCTGTTAGAACAGCTGCTAAAATGAAGTATCTCTGGAAGTGTGGAAGACCAAAAAAATGGACTGGGTACTAGTATAACCATTGCAAAAGTATTTAAAAATCCAGGATGATCATATTATTCTGCCTATTTGTGGGGAAAGGGTGGCAACTGTCTTGTCCTTTTCTTTTTTAAATGGCATTTCATACGTCATACTCCCTCAATTTTTTCACAATTTGCATTCAATTGACACAAAAAGGCCTACATTTTAAGGGCAATATTTCTATCACACTTCATTAAGAATGACTGCTGTTTCATCCCAAACATGGAGAAACCAAGAAATGCAAACTTTTGAACTTAACCAGACTTACAAAATTCTATAACACACCTATTAAAAAGTCACTTCTGACGAATAAATTCAGGGGACATATAGATGACTTATGCATTAGGTTAGTATGAGCTCAGGCCCTGTTCACACGCTGAATTTGCTGCGGGAGAGCCACGAATGCGGGGCAGATTTTCAGGGCGCAATCACACCGCAACATCTGGCAAGCGTAGCGCACCATGGCCAACCCGTGGTGTGCCGCTGAAGCTGCGCAGTTAAAAAGTATCTCAACAAATGTACTAGCAAATGGTTTGCCATGGGCTGCCGATGGAATTGTTCCGTGTGATCATGCCGGCACGCGCCTTTCCCCCGGCTGTCCTCCTTGACGCGCACGCACTGACGTACGAAACCGCAGTGTGCCGCTGTCACGTCTGATCGTGTTCTGGTGGGACTAATTGCTCTGGCGCAAAGAGCCATGCCTCCTCCCCCATGTTATCTGGCCTGTGTGACCGGGGCCTCAGTTTAACAAAAGTCTATAAGAACGTAAGAACACGCCAATGGCCTAGCCAGTCCAACACTTGTGTCATACAGTGGCCAAAACCCAGGTGACCTCAGGAGT
>NW_015160280.1:299363-330976 GCF_001447785.1 Gekko japonicus | reverse complement strand
AGGGAGAAAAGTAGTTCTTTCTCCCTTTCCCTGGTTTTTGTCTCCCCCCCCCAGCTCTTCTTTGATTTTAGGATTTTAGATTCATGTAGCTACTCCTCTTAAATTAGAGAGGGCAGTAGAAATGAGGTGTGCAGGTCTCATCAATGCTGCCTATTTGGTTATCATGCTTCATAGAAAAAGCGGACTGATGGTTACAGTATTTTTAAATTTTTTGTGGGCATTTTGTGTGTGTGTGGACTTGCATGCCTGGAACTTCTAGCGACCCCTAGTGGGGTTTGAACATTTCAGAGAGGTGGCTTGATAGCCTGCCTCTGGTATTCCTTGGAGGTCTCCCTTCCAATTACTTGACAGGTTCCTGCTTAGCTTTTGAGATCTAACAAGATCAGGCTTCCTTGGGCTATACAGGTCAGGGCAATGGTTACAGTATTAATGGGTACTCACAGAAATAATATGCAAGCCATGCAAACAGTGTGCAAATTCCTTCTTTTCAGTGGCCCAACAAAATATTAGCTCTAACCCAAACGCAAATCTGCAAATTTCTTAGAATAGCTGCTAAGTCTCACTCTGGTATAAAAAGGTAAAGGTAAAGGTTCCCTTGCTCGAAAGCCAGTCGAATCCGACTCTAGGGTTGCAGTGCTCATCTCTGTTTCAAAGTCGAAGAGCCAGCGCTGTCCGAAGATGTTTCCGTGGTCATGTGGCCGGCATGACTAAACACCAAGGCGCGCGGAACGCTGTTACCTTCCCACCGAAGTGGTACCTATTTATCTCCTTGCAATTTCTTGCTTTCGAACTGCTAGGTTGGCAGGAGCTGGAACTAGAGATGGGAGCTCACTCCATCATGCGGCACCTGGGACTCGAACTGCTGAACTACTGACCTTCCACAGCCTGCAGTTCAGCATCTTAACCACTTGAGCCACTCTGGTATAATGTGACACAAAAGATAACACCAGCATAATGCCCTGCTGGCACTTTATAGGTGTAATCCCCATGTGCCAGTGTAGGTGCCGGAAATCAGTGGGTGTGTCAGGGAGGAATGGGGCTTACTTAGGGTTCTCTGGGGATCTCCCACTTTTACAACTGCTCTCCAGCTGACAGAGATCAGCTCCGCTGGAGAAAATGGCTGCTTTGAAGGGTGGACTCTATGACATTGTACCATGCTGAGGCCCTTCCCCTCCCCAAACCCCGCCCTCTCTCGGATCCACCCCCAAAGTCTCAAGGTATTTTCCAACCCAGACTTGGCAACCCTAGGCTTACTTGGCATCCTAAACTACCTTGGCCTTGGTATTGGCACTATGTTCTGGCAGCAAATAAGGCTGACATGAAAGTGAAAGGCAAGTATCTCCCACCTATCCCTCTCCAAACCTATCACAGCCACGGTTCAGTTTAGGATACCAACTAAATCTATAATCAATGTCAGTTCTCCTAAGCATTATATTAACCCCAACTATGACACCTGTGCCTTGACCAGACAGCCCAGGCTAGCTCGATCTCGTCAGATCTCGGAAGCTAAGCAAGATCATCCCTGGCTAGTATTTGGATGGGAGACCTCCTTGAAATACCACAGTTCTAAGAGAACTGTGACTGACCCAAGGTCACCCAGCTGGCTTCATGTGGAGGAGTGGGGAATCAAACTCGGTTCTCCAGATTAGAGTCTGCTGCTCTTAACCACTATGCTGCAGCTGGCTCTGGGTGGGATTAAAAAAACTCTATATGATAGATGCAGGTCACATCAAATCCTTCTGCTAATCCTTTGCACACATTATGGAATCTTCAAGGCTGGAGGATAACTTCCTAGTTGAACATAAAAGCACAATTACCTGATCCAAATGAGAAAGCCTCCAGTGTAGTTGGGGGTGTATGAAAGTTGCCTCTCTAAAAGAGGCCATACAGTAGAAGGTGCATTGTTGCCATATGTAATGTATGTCGGGGACCTCCGGGTAGTGAAATAGCCTTTACATAGAGAAAGACCTTTAAAGCTCTCCTTCCTACTGTGCAAGATTTGAAATGACTCACACAGACACTTTACCCTTAATGGTTTCCTCTGGTACCTTCCCATCCCCAGAGACCTGACCATTTTTCATTCTCAGCAAGCTGGATGCTCCAGGGCTCTGCTCTTGAATGCAGAAGGATTTCGAAACTTCCAAGGCCCAGCTTCTACAGAAACACCAGCAGCCGCATGGCAAAGCCACCTTACTGGCTCTCTGCAATCCCATCGCTTTTGGCTCTGCTCTTGAATGCAGAAGGATTTCCAAACTTCCAAGGCCCCCTCCCTTGACCATTTTTCATTCTCAGCAAGCTGGATGCTCCAGGGCTCTGCTCTTGAATGCAGAAGGATTTCCAAACTTCCAAGGCCCCCTCCCTGCCCAGCTTCTACAGAAACACCAGCAGCCGCATGGCAAAGCCACCTTACTGGCTCTCTGCAATCCCATCGCTTTCCTTTCAATTGGAAACCCTGGTGTCCATGTCAAGAGTGCGAGGGTTTTGTGATTTGCACAGGCCAAGAAAGCCACAGAATATTCAGGGCCAGGAAGAAGATGGGCTACACAGTTAATGAGTCTGCTGCCTTGGAGACCCCTCGGTATTCTGATTGGGGTTGGCTTCGTCACCCCCTGCAATTTGTGTGCACGTAAGGTTTGATGAACCCCACAAATCCTTTCCAGAGGCATCACACAGGCAAGCTGATGGAAGTGACAGAGATTTCCAAAATGGCAGGGAATCCACAAGAGAAGGACTGGCGCAAACATTACAAAGAACAAGGCAGCACACCAAAGTGATAATCTGGCATGGCAGGCCTTATTTTGTTGCTGTAAATTCCTCTTTAGAGAAGACCCATGTTGGCTAATTGTGAGGATAGTTGAAGAGGATTTGTTCAAAGGCCCCTCACCCTTTCTTGCTCTCCTTTCTTCTTCAGGAGCAGCCAAGAATTGTGCCAAGGTGACTGGATGGAGACACCCAACTCGGAGGCTGGGCAGATTTGCTTACTTGGCAAGGGGTGTGATGGACATTTGGTGTTCCCGTTTTGCATTTCCCCCCCCATAAAACCTGTTCCAGTAACCTTAATGCCAGTCTGGAGGGAAACTGTGTTCCAGAAGGGGGAAATGTTTTGCAGGCTGAAGGGAATTTGATGAAGACAACCTAAGAACTTAGTTTGACTGATTTGTCTCTGGACTGAAGACCCAGCTATTATCAGGCTACCTGTATCTGAACATCTATTGACCTCCTTGCCAGATTATCTGTTCATCTTCTCCATCATTGCCCACCTTGTTCACCTTGCCCAGCCAGCTGATCTGTTGAGAGCTATCCATTTACCTGCCCAGCCTGGATACTGAGGTGCCTTCAAGCTTCCCTGGCATAATATTCCTGAAGACTGCGTATAATGCTGGAGTTCCATCACTGGAACTCCTGACATGTAACTCGACAGCCATCAGAGTTAGTACGGATGGGGCCATGGTGCATTTCACATTTTTTTTAAAAATTTAGAAGATGTATATCATGCTGGCTCTCCAGAGACCTGCTTATAGCCATTAAAGGTAAAGGTAAAGGTTCCCTTGCTCGAAAGCCAGTCGAATCCGACTCTAGGGTTGCGGTGCTCATCTCCGTTTCAAAGCCGAAGAGCCAGCACTGTCCGAAGACGTTTCCGTGGTCATGTGGCCGGCATGACTAAACACCAAGGCGCACGGAGCGCTGTTACCTTCCCACCGAAGTGGTCCCTATTTATCTACTTGCAATTTCTTGCTTTCGAACTGCTAGGTTGGCCATTAAAAGCCAACCATTAAAAACAAAACAGGCCAGTGCCAATAAAACAAGCCAGGGCATAACAACAGCATAAAATACATGCTAAGCAGTTTAAAATTATGTAGATAAAATGATCCTCAGGCCAGAAGCAGTTCATTAAATGATAAAAACCCTTTAGTTATAAGCCTGGGTAAAAAGGAATCATGTTTTAGCCTGGTGCCTCAATGAACATAAAGTTGGCACTAGGCAAGCCTCGTGTGTGTGTGTGGGGGGGGCATTTCAAAGAAAAGGCACCATCACTGAAAAAGCCCTGTCTCTGGACACTGCCTGCCTAACTCTAAAGGTGTGGGGCAGACACAGAGAGAAACACTTCAGAAGAGGATCATAACTGGCAGGCTGGGCAGTGTGGATGGAGGTCCTTCAAAACGGCCTTCTTGGAATGCTTCAAGCATCCAAAAAAGAAGATAGGTACTCATATTGTGCTTGTCATTTTTCCCTATTAAAGCAGCTGGGGGGGAGGCTTTGGAATAGCGTTAATCCCTTTTCCCCAGAATCATCCTGAGCGATCTCCCCTGTCACAGCTGCTTTGGAGGGCAAAAATCACATGGCTCCAGTCTCAGAGCTCCAGCAGCAAAAGCTAACGCACAGGTTTGCCTCCTCCTGGTATGTTTTCTGCGAGACTGTTTTGAAAATGACTGACTGTCACTTTCCATCAGTGTATGCAATAAAGCAGTAAGTAGGGCCAGTACTATCCCGCTTGGCCAAGACCCATGCCTGCCCCCCCACTCCCTCATTACACGCTGAACTGATTAGACATTCTGTTCCAAGGTGATTATTTGAGTTCCGTATGCCACTCCTCATCACTTTTGTAAGCTGATCTGGCTGTATTTATTAGGGCCTCTATTTGCACATTCAACTAATATGCGTTCAATATGCAAAGAGCATTTCTGCCCAAATTGCAGACTTCCCAAGGGTGGAATTCTCAGCAGGGATGTAATGGCTGTCAACCATGCTCAGATGGTAATATTAAGACACAGGGTAAGGTCCTCAGACTGCAGAAGTCTGGGGAAAATCATACAATGGGTTGGGGGGGAGAACCATAAAGTCCCTGTGACCCAAGTTTAGGAGGCAACATCAAGGGAAGGCCTTGGCCTCTATGCCCTAGTTTGTTGGCTCCCAAGGGCAACTGGTTGGTCACTGTGTGAAAAAGGGTGCTGGACTAGATGGATAACTGGTCTGATCCAGCAGGACTCTTCTTCTGTTCTTCAGTCTTTTGATCCTAGCTTTATATTTAAATCATCAGCCTCTAATTCTCAGTGTCAAATATGATGTAATGAAGTGCTATTGTATTGTGTCAAGTGAACTATCTCTGGGGTTTTGTATAGGTAAAAGGGACGAATAGTCAGATAACAACTCATCAAAATCTCACCTAAATGGCTTCTGTATTTTTTCAAATTACAGTTGATGTAACTAATCCAAATGCACAATTAAATGACATTAAGTAATGACTGAATATGTTTGGCCATTATTCTGGTGGCTTGCTGGCTGATTTCATTTCCATGACCAGTGGGAGGGGCAGCAAGAAGAAGCAGTGACTTAACAGATACGAGCTTGAGAGGGATGTTGTGTGGCCAGAAGAATTAGCTGATCTTCCTGCAGGAACAGGAATGTCCTAACCAATGTTTCTGTGCCCTCTGTTTCTACCATTTACATTGGTGGCTCAGTGGCTTGAGGAAGGCTTTCTTGGTTCTATACAAAGAAGGTTGGGTTCCATCTGTCTGAGCTAGTCTATGTTGGGCTACCCTTGCTTTGCTTGTATAGGATAAGCAGGGCCAGTCTGGCTGGAGCAATAGCATCAAAAGCCCTTTAATAATTATTGAATATTGAGCTTTAGTAAAATGGAAGGATAGAGATATAATTGTAATAGTAGAGTAAGAGTTACCTGGTGAACTGGCAATGAAGAAGTCGATGGGGGAAAGAAAGATAAGAAAATAGGCAGGAGGTCGTAGCACTGTGGGAAGCCAAATTGGGGGGGGGGAAGGGAGGTGGGTAGGATGTAATGGGTTCAAATGTAAAATTTAAGGTTGATTGTGATTGATTATATCCTGAATAAAAATTTTGTTCAAAAAAAAGAAGCCCTGGCTCCCCTCCCCAACATGCAGTGCACCTCACTTGCAGGGTCCAGAGGCAAATATGTTGCTTGTGCCCACAGGCAGGCAGGCATGCAGGCAGGAGTGCAGACTGGAAGGGAGGGATAGAGGTGGAGGCTCAAGCTTTGTTCTCCCTAGTGCTAGGGAATATGTCAGTTTGGGAGAGGCACATTTACACCCAGAGATGAGTTTTCCACAGAAACCATGGAAATGCATGCTGTGTATAATGACAACAATGAATAAGAACGATAAAGAATATAATTATAATGAACACAATGGCCAAAATCCAGTTTTTTAACCACCTGATAGGTTCTAAGGGTGGCTGGCTACAGGACCAACTGGGTGAAAATTAAATTTGCTGCCCTTACCCCCACAAAATTTAAAATATGAAGTCCATGAGAAACGGGTGGAATCCACTCTGTAGAAGTTTTTATGACTGTAAACTCCTTCCTGTATGCTAATAAATGCACGGTGCAAAGAAAAGACGCTGGATTTGGGGAAATCTTGTATATATGAGGAGTCACATGCGCTTCTTGCCCTCAGACCACAGGCATAGCATCAACATTGCACAGCAGTGCCCCTGCACTGCCAAGTTTACAGGGTGTATCACCCGTCAAGTCTGGCCTCACACACCATATTATGCCAGTACAGCTTTGCATACCAGCTGCTGGGGCAAATAGCTGAGGAAGGCTGCCACAATTTCACGCCCTGCTTATAAACACCCAGAGGCATCTGGCCCTCTGAAGCTGGAAACAGGATGCTGGACCACAGGAACATTTGGCATAATCCATCAAGGCAATGTTTTAATGTTCTGATGCCTCAATTCAAATGCAGATGTTTCACACAGAATGCAATTTCTTGCTCTCAGGGTAAGAAGCTGACTTACCCTGTCAGATCATTGGTCTGTGTAGTCCACGAACTGCCTATTCTGACTGGCAGCTTGCCCTCCAGGGCCTCAAGCAGAGAGAAGTCTTTTCCTGCGCTGCAATTGTTTTAATGGAAGACACGTGCTGGGGATTGAATCGCACACTTTCAGTATGCAAAGCGTGAGCTCTGCTACTGAGCTGTGGCCTCTCCCCATGCTAAAATGTGGCTGGTGCAGACTAATCAAGAAAGTCGAGGATGGTCGACCCTATCAGTGTAAGAGCTGAGTGTTTGCAAATTTCACGGTAGGAATATTTGGAAGAACAGGCCAAGCCGGAGAGCAGAGCTTGCCGATATTTTGAAACTAGGAAGCTAAAGAGGTTCCCAGAAAACATTGCATCTGGCCTTGTCAAACTGTCTGTCTGAGAAGAGTGGGAGAGCGGCTGCTTTGATCAACAGCATGCTCAGGGACCTTGGATGCAGACAAGCTAAGAGAAAAAAGATTTAGAAGAGAAGATGGTATGTTTTCCTGCTGGTGCTCATTGGCTTCATAAAATTCACCTTCTACTGTACAAAATTCTTGAATCTTGACTAAATTGCTGGCAGTTTTGAAATTACCAGAAAAATCTGAGTCAAGGTGGGACGATGAAACCTGTGTTTGTTTTGGAGGAAACAGATTTTCCAGTCCCATTTCAATCTGGATTCAAGTGTGGATTCAGGATTGAAAGGGCCTTGGTTGCCCTGGCTGACAAACTTCTCTGGTAGAGTGACAGGGGAATGTGGACCTATCAGTTCTGCTGGACTTCTCAGTAACTTGTGATACCATCATCCGTTGCATTCTTCTTGAGAGGCTAGCAAGATTGAGGGGTCCGAGATGTCCCCATGTGTCAGTGGTTCTGTTTTTACCCGGCTAGCCACTTGAACAAGTGGTGCTGGGGGACTGCTGGTCAGCCACAGCATTATGGGGTTGTTCAGGGCTCTTTATTCTGTTCCTCCTCCTGCTTAACATATACATGAAACTGCTAAGAGAGATTGTTGTAGGGTTTGGAATGAGGGGCCACCCCTGTTCTGCTTCTTTCTAACAGCTGAGTCAGGTGGTCTTATGGAAGTCCTGAACAAATGCTTGGAAAAGGTAATGGGATGGAAGACAGCCAGCAGACCAAAGCTCAGACTAGACAAGACGGAGGTCGCCAGGTCAATGACGAAGCTGATCAAGGAATAAACAATAACCCGGAGGAGGCTGCAGTTCCCACAGAGGAGTGCTTTTACAGCTTGAGAGTGCTGCTGTATCTAGCTGCTCAGGTCCCCTCAGTGTCATGTAGCTTCTTTTATCAGTTTATATTGCCATAATGCACTTATGCAGGTAGATTCAGGAGAGTATGTGTGTTCACGAAACTGCAGGGGAAATCGGGCGAAGCCGCGGGTCAAATGCAGCCCTGCGGCTTCGGGTGTGAAATTGACCAATATTATCGGGGCAAACGGTGGCGCAACATCGAGGCAGCTCTAGTGAGAAATCAGCCACAGTCTTCAGATGAGTCTGAAGTAGTGCACATGCACACGAAGCTTATACCCTAATTAAACTTTGTTGGTCTTAAACATGCCACTGGACTCAGACTTTGCATTTATGCAGGGATACTGATGAAAAATATCTATATACTCATGCCCTGGAGTGCATGACCTGGTAATATCTAGATTAGATTACTGTAATGTGCTCTATGTGGGGCTGCCCTTGAAGAGTGTCCAGAAGCTACAATTGGTACAGAATGCTGCAGAGAGAATGCTGGCTGGGCTGGGTTGTAGTGACCACATCACTCTTTTTCCATCTGGCCTGGCTTCCAGTATGCTCCAAGGCCCAAGTTCCAAGTTAAGATGCTGTTGATTTACCTGAACTTCTTGGGACCAGGTACCCTGAGGACCTCCTTGGCCTGTACTGTCTAGTTTGCCAGTTAAGCTCTGTCTGTGTTTCTGCCTGCCAAGTTGAGTTGAGTGGGAACTGAAGACAAATCTTCCTTGGTGTGGTACCTCGTATGTGGAATGGCTTTCACCTTGAGGCCTGCCTGCTGTTAGCACTGAGGGACAAAGCTAAAACATTTTTGTAAACCTAGGCATTTAAGTTTTATCCTGTCTTTTAGTTGTATTTTTATGATCTTGGTCTGTGTTCCTCACCTGTTGGATGTTTTTATGACCGCTTTTATTATCATATGATTGTTTTATATATATTTCTTTAATTGGCTGTTGGTTTTATGACTGGAGCTGTGGTGGCTCAAGTGGTTAAGACGCTGAACTGCAGGCTGTGGAAGTTCAGCAGTTCAAGACCCGGGTGCCGCAAGACAGGGTGAGCCTTGTCAGACTGTCTGTCTGAGAAGAGGGGGGGAGCGGCTGCTTTGATCAACAGCATGCTCAGGGACCTTGGATGCAGACTAGCTAAGAGAAAAAAGATTAGAAGAGAAGATGGTATGTTTTCCTGCTGGTGCTCATTGGCTTCATAAAATTCACCTTCTACTGTAGTTCTCTAGTTCCAGCTTCTGCCAACCTAGCAGTTCGAAAGCAAGAAATTACAAGTAGATAAATAGGTACCACTTCGGTGGGAAGGTAACAGCGTTCCGTGCGCCTTGGTGTTTAGTCATGCCGGCCACATGACCACGGAAACGTTTTCGGACAGCGCTGGCTCTTCGGCCTTGAAACGGAGATGAGCACCGCAACCCTAGAGTCGGATTCGACTGGCTTTCGAGCAAGGGAACCTTTACCTTTACCTTTATGACTGGTTTACTTGTTTGCATTTTTTTTCTGCTGCGGGATTAGTTTTATGGAACTGTTTTATTGATTTATTGTTTTAATTTGATTCCCCCCCCCTTTCCCCCCCTTTTCTTGTTAGCCACCTTGGACGGGTCTCTCTGGAGAGGTGACATGCAAATGCTCTAAATAAATAAATACAAATTTGAAGCCCTAGTAAAGGTGTGTGAGTACACTGCAGACTGTCCTCAGACTGTCCTGAAAGAAATGTAAGCAACAACCACCCATTTCATACCTATGCATTCCTATGCTGCAGTTCTCAATATTGGCTCTTGCCTGTTTTCAGCTTTTGGGGTGTGTGTGTGTGTGTGTGTGTGTGTGTGTGTGTAATTTCCCTGCAATGCAAAAATCTCACTACAGTTTACAATATGATGTTGGGCGAGAACTGAAACAAACAGTTCAGATGTGAAGGCTACAGAATGGGGGAGTGGTGGTGGAGCTGGGGAGCAGAACCTGAGAACCCAAAGAGCCTTTCTTGGACTAGATCTCAAAATAACCTGTGTCCTAATTTGCAGGGGTGGGGGCTCTGTGTGGCTCAGTGATAGAGCTTATTTTGTATGCAGAAGTTCCATGTTCAATCCTTGACATTTCTTTTTAAAAGAAGGATGAGATGGCCCTGACCTGGATAGCCCAGGCAAGCCCAATCTCGTCAGATCTCAGAAGCTAATCAGGGTTGACTCTGGCAAATACTTGGATGGGAGACCTCCTTGGAATATCAGAGCTGGGAGGCAGGGGCAGGCTTTATTCAGCCACCTCTCTGCCCCCAGTAGGGTTAGTCACTAGAGGTCACCATGACTTCCAGATGCGCACACACTCAGTCACCAGAGGTTGCCATGACTTCCAGCAGCACATACACACACACACATGAAAAATACAACAACAACAACAACAACAACAAAAAAGGGTGAGATGTATTGCCAGGCAGAGTAGACAATATTGACCCTGATTGACCTCTGTTCTGACTCAGTATGAGGCAACTTCATGTGTTCATTTGTATATAGGGGAGAGACCATGGCTCAGTGATAGCGCATCTGTTTGGCATGCAGAAATTCCAGGCTGGGTTCCCGGCATCTCCAGTAGCTGATATGAATGACCTCCACCTGAGACCCCAGAGAGCCGCTGCCAGTCAGAGTAGACAGTACTGACCTAGATAGACCAATAGTTTGCCTCAGTAGAAGGCAGCTTTGTGTGTACGCTATTTGACAGAATGTAGTTTTGCTTATTGGCTGGCTAGCAACCCTACACATCGCCCACCCACCTGACCTGGCTTGTTTTTCTTCCTTCTCACCTAGGCATCTCAAATGCTCGGCTGCATTACCACTCTCACATGACTCCTCTATGCATGAAATTGCATGGCTACTGCTCTCCCCTAATCTTCTCACCCTCTTACCTAAAGTGGCAGACTTAGACATGACTGGTGAGATGGGTTAGAGGAGGTGCACACTGTATGTTGTGGCAACATAACACCATTGTCTGAAAGGAACAGGATCCTTTGGGTGCCTCCAAAATAATGCCTTACAAGGCATTTGGCAATTGCTGGATGGGATGAAATCCCTTCACTGGAAAGGAACATGCAAATAGCACCACTGGTTCCAGGGACTGGAGAAGAGGCCTTGATGCTCTTGGTGGTGTGATTGCAATGACAACTGTGTGTTATTGCCAGTATGATTACCAGAGAGAAGGAAAGGTGATTCATTCTCCAAGGAGCTTGCTGCGTAGCTGCCTGGAGCAGTTCCCAAAAGTAATTATCAGTGAGGAACTACTGCTAATTAAAAGAGCCAGTACCCACTGAAACATTTGGCAGCAACAACGTTGTTTGTCCAATTCCAGGCTCAGTAGGAGGGAAAGACCTAATTGCTGAAGCTGCTGGACATCCAAAGTGGATCTAGTCCAAAGAGTCTGTTTATGGAAAAGATGCTCATCTTCCCATTAAAGTTTTCCCATGGACTTTTTTCACTCCTCCCTTAGTGCTCCTTCTCCTAATCCTGCTGACCTGGGTGTTTTGACAGCTATGCTTTGTCAGCAGCTGGCCCGGGATCATGGCCCAATGGTAGATCATCTGCTTTGCATGTAAAATATCCCAGGTTCAATCCCCAGCATCTCTAGTTAAGAGGAGGAGGTAGTAAGTTATGTGAAAGACCTCTACCTAAGTCCCTGGAGAGCTGTTACAGCTACAGCAGACAATATTGATCTTGGTTTGACTGAAGTAGCCTCATGTGTCCAACAGGCCATGTGGTGTAGTGGTTAGAATGTGTGAGTCCCAGGTTTGAATCCCCACTGTACTATGGAATCGTGCTGAGTGACCTTGGGCCAGTCACACTCTCACCCTACCCTAACTCCTGGGGTTGTGAGGATAAAATGGAGGAGATGAGATTGATGTAAGATATTTTGGGTTCCCATTGGGGAAAGGGTAGGATATAAATGGAATAGATAAAAAACACTCTGGGCAATTCCCCACAACACATTTTTTTGCAGATGTACCAGTTGCTTCAGGATATGTACAAATTGCAGACGTGTACAGGATTATGGGCAGTCTATGTGACTGAGGCATTTCAGATGAGCCTTCTTTAGCTGGTTTAATCTCAAGCTTCATATATATGGGTTTAATTCCAGTGTAGGGATGGGCACGAACCTAAATATTCCAGGAGAAAGGGGTGGATTGCCCAGGAAGGGTTAAATGGCAATACATTTAGCTCCCCCTGCTTCAAAGTAGGGAGAGTGAAATGGACAGGTTTAATGGCTCACAGCCATTTAACCCTAACAGCTGACGGGCAGATCCACCTGCTTTTAGGTTTACATGGCTGGCCGTCATTTCAGCGCTCCGTTTCACTCCCACTTGCTTGGAAGAAGAGGGAAGCGGGGGAGGGGAAGCGAAGCCCACCACTGAAAGGGCTTGCAGCTATTTCAGCCTAACAGTGGGGCAGGTGCACGCATCTGCTGTTAAGCTGAAGTGGCTGGTAGCCATTTCAGCACTCTGTTTTGCTCCCCCCTGCTTCCAAGTGGGAGGAAGCGAAACAGAGCCCTGAAATGGCTATCAGCCATTTAAACCTAGCAGGTGAGCTGCAGATCTGCACTGCTCGGCTGTTAGGTTTAAATGGCCTGAACAGCCAAACCAGACAAAAGTCTGGAAAATGTTCAGGGAAGGCACCGAACCCGGGCAAGTTCATGACGAATTTTGTCTCATGAACTGGTTTGTGTCCATCCCTATTTCATTTTAATGGCTCACAGCCATTTAACCCTAAAAGCTGACGGGCAGATCCGCCTGCTTTTAGGTTTACATGGCTGGTCGTCATTTTAGTGCTCCGTTTCACTCCCGCTTGCTTGGAAGAAGAGGGAAGCGGGGGGGAAGCGAAGCCCACCACTGAAATGGCTTGCAGCCATTTCAGCCTAACAGTGGGGCAGGTGCACACATCTGCTGTTAGGCTGAAGTGGCTGGTAGCCATTTCAGCACTCTGTTTTGCTCCCCCCTGCTTCCAAGTGGGAGGAAGCGAAACAGAGCCCTGAAATGGCTATCAGCCATTTAAACCTAGCAGGTGAGCTGCAGATCCACACTGCTCGGCTGTTAGGTTTAAATGGCCTGAACAGCCAAACCAGACAAAAGTCTGGGAAATGTTCAGGGAAGGCACCTTCCCTGAACATTGGTTCGGGGGCTCCGAACCCGGGCAAGTTCATGATGAATTTTGTCTCGTGAACTGGTTTGTGTCCATCCCTATTTCAGTGGATGGTCTGGACTGGAGCCCTGAGAAGTAGAATTTCCTTCTATTTTATGCTTGGCACACTGGATTCTATTATTTAATATCAAATGCATTCATTTCATTTATTTAAGACCTTTATAACCTGCCTTCCTCCGATGACAGACTCAGGCTTGTTGTATGCCAATTCGTTCCTCTGTGTTGTATTTTGAACAATTTGGAGCTGCAATTTGTGTTGTGAGTAATTGAGGATTTTTGCATATTCATATGGTAATGTGAATACTCAGGTGATCATTAACGCCCAAAGAAGGTGTTATTAGAAATGGGTCTTTACCTCGAAACCCATTGTGCTGTGTTTTCATACAAGTGTTGCCAATATATAATTATGTTTGTATTGTGTTTAAAATGGTATATTTGTTATAATCGGGGAGTCAGTTGTGCTTTACAAGAGTTTTCCCTTTTTTTGCTTTTCAACTTTTCCCTCCCCATGCTTTTCATTAGCTGTCAAGGAAGGACAAATGTTCACTGTTACATGTCAGCTACTGTCAAATTCCGGCTCCTGCTGGAAAAACTTTGGATGCCGAGGGTGTTAATGCTGAAGAAGATATTTGCAGGAGAGCAGTAACACATGACAAGGATATTCAGAAAACATCACAATCAGAATTGAATACTGAGCAGAATTTTCTGGAGGAAATGTTTGAGCTTTCAAGCTCTCAGTGCCTCTTTGGGAGGAAAAGGTACTTCCTGGGCTGGGACTCTAACTAGGTGCCAGGTTTGCGAATCTCCCGGTAGGGCCTGGATATCCCCTGGTTTTACAGTGGATCTCCAGATGACAGAGAGAGTTCCCCTGGAGAAAATGGCTGCTTTGGAGGGTGGAGTCTGTGGCCCTGTACCATGCTGAGGTCCCTCCCCTCCCAAACCCCGCCCTCTTTAGGCCCCACCTAAAAATTCACCAAGTATTTCCCAACCCAAAGCTGGCAACCCTACTAGGTGCGTGTGTGCATCCACCCACCTACTGATCCACCCCCACAAACCTTTAGGCTCTGTTCTAACTCAGGTTCAGTGAGTCCAGTTGATCAGAGCAAGGTTGAAGCTCAGGGTTCTATGGTTTATACTAGGCCTGGCCAATCCTGGCTTCTTATTTGCTGCCAACTGTAGGGGTGTGACTGTTTTTCTTCCCTGTTCCTTTTCCCCAAGGGTCTTTGAAGGCCTGAGTGTTGGGATTCTTTTAAGTAAGTCAGCAGAGTATTAAGAGACTGAGTCCATGGTGTGTATTAAAATATAAAAGTATACTATAAACCTAACATGGGAAAAAGGTACACAGGATATAAAATAACAAAGAGCTAATATGGCAACATCCTTACAGCTAAAAGGTAAAACGGGAAGAGAATGGCATCTCCTTCTCAGTCAGAACAAAGAACGGGAGGAGAAGCCAATATGCTAAATACTTGACACCTTGGTTTCCAATCAGACTAGAAAATTAGCTCCAAAGTTCCCGGGCATTCTCTTGTCTAAACAGATTGGTTACAAACAAACATGTGACTTCCTGTTGATTATAACAAACATCATTAACCCTGTAAATACTGAAGTGTTTTGACTTGTAACACCCAACACTGAGCTTATGCAGCTCATGGTGGCATTGTGGCTGAATTTTCAATTACAAGGCTCCAGGTTCAAGCTGCAGTATCCCCAGAGTTGCATATTCTTCCCTCTCTTTGGCATTTCCACCCCAGTAAAGATGCGTACAGCAGAATGACACAGGAAGGTCTCTCCCGGTGGTGTGGACAGTCATTTCAGCTTCTCGGTGAAACAAGCTTCCGTTTACCAACATCAAGCATGTCAAGAGACAGAACGACATCCTTAAACATCAAAAGAAATGAATGTAACAAAGAAAGTACACCAAGGCCAGGAGACTCAACGTATGCAAATGTGAGTGCTTGACTGTGAAGTTGTCTGGCAAAGCTTTCAGCCCCCACACAGAGATGGTGATTCTGATTGCGTATTGGCTGCATGCATTTGATAAGCCAGCTGTAGCCCTTTCTAGAGAAGTTGGACCTGGCTACAGCCATGACAATCAATCAGAAAATCATCTGGGCCAGGTATAGACGCTTGGGGGTGGGGGGTGGGGAGCAAAAGCCGAAAAGCAAGGCTGTTTCCTCCCTAAATCAAAAAAGGAAAAAAAGGATGCCAGGTAATGCTTTATTTTTATACAAAGCCCCTGTGTGTTTCACCATAAAAGCTTCATCTGGAAGATCAGAGAGTTCACTTTGTACTGAACCTGAAAGGTTCAGTACAAAGTGGATTCTCTGTTTCCTCCCCAACCAGTTTTATCTTTAGCCACAGGTTTTTTTGGGGGGGTGTTGCTGTCAAGTCACAGCTTAGTTATGGTGACACTGCGGGGTTTTCAGGGCAAAAAATGTTGAGAGGTTTGCCATTACTGCCTCTGAACAGCCCTGGTCCATCCAAATACTAACCGGGTTCAACCCTGCTTAACTTCTCAGATCTCAGAAGACAGGACTAGCCTGGGATATCCATACCTTTGGTAAATAGGCAGTGTTTGTGCTGAACTCAAGCCCAAACTCAAGGAGTTTATTTCCTGGATCTGCACTGTAGCCCACTTTAGTCTCAGCCTGTTGATTCAAAGGGCTCATTCCCCAGACTCCATGTGGGTACCAGAATTTTGGTTTTACAGATTTTTGGATTTCACATTTGGCCTTGAGGCTGAATTATTGTAATGCATTTTGTGTGTTTGTTTGGGGCTACCTTGGAAGATGTCTTGCCAAAATAAATTCCAAACCTCTCCACATTCTTTGAGAACATTGATGTTTAATGTTCTTCTGGAATTCCCTTAAATATTTGCTGGATATTGATAGTATTTGATCATTAAGATCCTTGATTTGATTATTTATTTAGAATTTTTTTAGCCTTCCTCTCCAGGGAACCTGCCCATGGCAACTTACAAAACAAAATGTAATGAAAGACATGAATCAGCAAAAGCTATTAATGCAAAATTATCAGTGTTTGTATTGCAGCCAGCAGCCTCAAATGCATGTGTTATATGCTATAAAGTTATTTCCAACTTATGGCGACTCTATCCATCAATTACCTCAAAAATGTCTTATCATAATAATTTAAAATAGCTTCCGGTTTATGGCGGCGCGCTAGCAGACTCACCTCCCGGACCTCCCGGGGGTGAAGCTGCGCTCCAGCTGAAGGAGGGGGTGCGCAGGCTCGCTTACCCCCCCAGGGGCCCGGTGAAGGGACCCTGGCCATGGAACTTATAAGAGGTTGCCTCTTCGAGGGCGAAATGCCAGAGAATTGAGGCGCCTCTTTGTTCCGATGGTTCTCCGTGCTGTGAGACCGAATGGACTTAGTGACGCTGACCGGGGCAAGCATAGGAGATCGAGCGGCAGAAATGAAAGCTGAAAGCGAGGTCGAATGACCAATTATGAACGTGAGTCAGTTTGGAAACGTTTATTAAATGGAAAAAGATAGCTCCCCACCCCACCGAACGGGAAAAAGGCGAGCGGGGGAGGGACGCCTCCCATGCGCATGAACTTTTGAGCCATTGGGGTGGGGGGAGCGGAAGAAAATGCGAAGGAAACTAGAAGTACTTACCAAAGCGAATCTAAGTGGTCAAGTGCACTTTCAGAGACTTTAAAAAAATTGCGAAAGTAAACAAGCGATAAAGATGGCGGGGAAGAAGGACAGAGAAAAACATTTGAAAGCGAAAGGGTCTGAGAACCCGAAACCGGAAGCTACCAGCGAGGTGGCAAAGTCTATAGCGGAATATATGCACCCTCTGCTGGAACAGCTGAATAACTTCAAGGAACAGATGTCTACAGTGACTCAAAGTATTACTGCACAACAAACCCAGATAAACGATATGGTACAAATAATGAAGCAAGATGCTGTGAAGGTAAAGGAAGTGCTTGCAACTACCCAGAAGGTGAAGAAAAAAGTGCAAAAACTGGAAAAGAAACAAATCTCCATGGAAGATCAACTGCTGCAAGTGCAAATGGAAAAGGCCAACATGATTCTTCGCTTCCAGGGCATGCCAGAGAACAGGGGGGAGAATCTTAAAGAAGTGATGAGTGAATTACTAGCCTCAGTGACAGAAATGGAGGTGGAATCATTGCTGAGCGAGATGGATGTGGTTTACAGATCATATTCAGGCTATATAAAGAAAAATAATCTGCCTGGGGAAATTGTCGTAAGATTCTCGAAGAGGCATGTGAGGGATGCAATCCTGAAAGCGGTCGCTGGAATACCCCTGAAAGTGGGGGAAAATACCATCAGAATGCTAAAAGATATTCCATTTGAAGTAAGACAACGGAGAAGGAAGTACAAAGAACTTGTGTTTTTTCTTCAGACAAACTCAATTGGATATAAATGGCTATTTCCAGAAAGCGTCATTTTCAAGATCAAGGATAAAAAAGAAAAGATTGACTGTGTTCTGAAAGCTCAAGAATTCCTAAGGGTTCTGCTGGGAAGACCAGAGGACGGGGAAAAAGAAGAGGACAGCGAGTCTAGTGGCGAGCTGGACTTGGGTTCTTCCGGAGAGGACTCTCTGACTGAGCAAGGGCAGCTGCTCCAAAAAGTCCTTATAAGCTGCGGAAGAGATGAGGAAAGGAGAAGTGAAGGCTGAAAGACTCTGAATTGTGCCTTTGAAAACTCTGAAAGGGGATGATTGGGGGTACTGTTCCTAGACAGTTAAATTTAAGAGTTAAAGAAAAAGAAAGTAATACAAATGTTTGACTCAGTTTATAATAATCTAAATGAAATGAAGATTTGTTGTAACTAAGCTAGTGAGGATCTCCTCTCTTGGGTTTTTAGTTAGTACTGGGTTCTTTTGCTTTATCCTATATATGTAGTACCCCCTTCCCTTTTTTCTGTAGTAGTTTTGTAGTTTGATAAAAAATAATAAAAAATCCCCTCTGGGGGCTCAATTTTTTTTTTTAAATAATACAGCCTCAAATACTTTTTTTTAGAAAGTCAAGTGTTTTGGAATGTTTGAAAATGCTTGGAATTGGATCACAGGCCATTCTGCAGTGTTTTCCCACACCTGTCTCCTTCTCCTCCACTGTACAATAAACAGGGTGATGTTATCCTATAGCTCAACCAGGTAAATCCAGTGGCCACGCAGAAATTATGGCAGATCTTCCTGGGCCATCTTAACCCTGATGTTGTCCACCTCATTGGTGGCGGTGGTAGTGGTGGCCCCTATGTGAAAGCCTGGTGGAAGAGCTCCGTCTTACAGGCCCTGCGGAACTGCATAAGGTCCTGCAGGGCCCTGATCTTAGAAAGTCTTTATCAATTTCCTTTCAAAAGTCCAGTCCTACAGATATGTTCCCATCTGAACTAGGACATTGAATGGTTTCCCAGGCTGCTTCCACCACCACCCCTTCATATTTTCATGTACTTGCCTTGGCAGCAGCAGGTGGAAATGGCATCCACACACCCTGCCCCAACACTGCTTGTTGCTCCCCCTCCCCGCACCTCCCACTTTTCCTATAGCAGGCTTCTCCACAGCTTGGGAACTCTCTTTTCCTTTCCCAGCTGAGGCATGTTCTACAGCTAGGACTACAGTAGATTCTAGGCCTGTGGTAAAACTATCCCTCTGGTTTCAATTCAATTTTTGTAGTTCGTTTTAGTTGTTGAAAGTACTTCTTCTTCTGTTGTCTTTTTGACAGCTCCTGTCTTCACTGTCCTTGGTACTTCATCCAAGTCCTGAACAAAAGAAGAGCTCTGCTGGATCAGACCAGTGGTCCATCTAGTTCAGCATCCTGTTTTGCACAATGGCTAGCCAGTTTCTCTACAGGGCCAACAAATGGAGCCTAGAGGCTAAGGCCTTCCCTGATTCTGTCTCCTAGTACTGGTATTCAGAGGTTTACTGCCTCTGGATGTTGAGATTCTTTAATAGCTGTCATGACTAGTAGCTGATGATGATGGGCCTATGATCCATGAATCTGTCAATCTTCTTTTACCTCTGTGGAAAACAAAAGAAGAGGAGGATCTGGGGAATGCTGCCAACTGTGCAGATACAAAAGGAGTATGTACAGCCTAATTTAGCTGCTTTTAACAGGAAATTGCATGATGACCCGGGGCATAGTCATCAAGTATGTGTGATTTTTACCTACCAGAACAGCCGCCATATCCAATGCCGCTGCTGAGTTGATGCAAAACAGCTTGTATTGAATTGAGAGCAAGTCTTGGATATGATCAGAAGAGGGGCATGACTCATCGAAAATGAACATTTTGAACAAAGTAAGTTTAAAAGTTGATTGCTATTTTTTGGGTGTTCAAAGTTCTCAGCATCCCTGCATGGTTCCATCACTCACAATGTGGCTGGAGATGCCACTAAACTTCACAGCTTCATAACTTTGGAAAGAGCTTTCCCCTTTCTGACTGTTATAAAGAGAGCTTTCATGTGCCCCAAAAGCTCTTGTGCTCAGATGGTGCCTCTGAGCCAAATGAGTCAGCTTCCTACTCCTCTGCTGTCTCCCCCCTCTTCAGCACTGCTGCTGCTACTGGCAGAGGCAGGGGGTAATTTGCAATGGATGTGCCAGCCAGTCGGGCAGCAGTGGCAGATGAGTGGGTTGGCCTGGAGAAGGGGGTAGAGTTTCCTGACCTCCTTCCCCCTTCCTCTCCACAGACAGTCTGACTTAGGAACAACCTCTCCCTGAAGGTACCCGGAGACAGAGAAAGAAGAAGGGGAAATAAACCAGTCAATGTACGAGAATTATGAACAATCAGCATTGGGTTCAGGATGACTGGCACTATTTCCCATCTTTAGACAGCATGCCCATGACACCCACATGTCAGCCATTGAAAGAAGAAACCAGTCCTTGCTTGACAATACTGGGATTTTCCCACAACTCCACCATGCTCCACCATACACCATGTATGTATGTATGTATGTATGTATGTATGTATGTATGTATGTATGTATGTATGTATGTATGTATGTACCGTGTTTCCCCGAAAATAAGACACTGTCTTATATTTATTTTTTCTCAAGAAGACACACTAGGGCTTATACCACAAATGCATAGAAATCCTGCTAGGGCTTATTTTTGGGGTATGTATGTATGTATGTATGTATGTATTCATTCATTCATTTATTTATTTTATATCCCACCCCCAGGCTCAGGGTGGGTTCCAACATCCCAAGTGAACAATCACATAAATACTCAAATAACAGTTAAAACCCCTTAAAATACATCAACATTAAAATACAAATTGTAATTTCTGATACTCCTAACCAGAGCCTGAACAGATGAGGTCTACCACAAGTTGGGGTTCCAGACGGTTACTCAGATCTGGGTCACTGGAGGGGAGGCCCAATAAGGTGTGGATGCCTGCCACCTCATCTATAAGCCTGGCAGAAGAGCTCCTTCTTGCATGCCCTGCGAGACTGTAAAAGGTCCCACAGGGCCCTGATCTCATATGGGAGCTCATTCCACCGGGTGGGGGCCAGGGCCGAGAGAGCCCTGGTCCTTGTTGAGGCAAGATGGATATTCCTGGGGCCGGGGACCACCAGGAGATGCTGGTTTGCAGATCATAATGTCCTATGGGGTTCATAAGGGGAGAGGCGGTCTCAAAGATATGAATAAGATATGAGCTGGGAGGGATGTGTAATCAAAACCAAACTCACTTTTTTGGGTATCTGGCCAGCAGAAGGGAAGGGGAAAGACTTCACGTGCTCCACTCTTTTGAACAGCTCTCTACCCACACAGCCACAGACACAAGCGAGAGGCGCTCCTGACGTTTCCCTTCCGAGGTGACCAGCTGCCTGAAGGTGTTGCCCTCCGCCCGTTAGTTACACTGCATTGTATAATTTCTGTCCTGCTCTGTAATTCTTTCAGGTCATGTACTAATGGGCTTTAAGGGGAAAAAAAAACCAGTTGTTGTACAGAGAATGATAAATGACTGCATGCTGGGGCTAACGAAGGGGGTGGATTATTGGGTTATAAATCAATTGAGTGAATCTGAAGAAATTGCAAACCCCAAGGCCTGAATACAAAGATGATGTTTGGGAACATTTGATGCCTGGCATGATGGGGCGGGCAGTCAGGTGCCGCTGCTGCCCGCCAATGTCCATTACTTTACCTATATATAGAAACACTGTAAAGTGTACACATTGGATTTTTTATTGTGCTGTTTCTGTTTTCCCCTCTTTGGTTCAGTGGAGGCTCCAAAGAAGGTATTCCTTTGTGATTTGTAGTGTAGAAGGGATGGAAGGAATTACAAGAATCTGGATGCATTTTCAGTAACTAAATCCTGTTTTTTCTCCTCTTGCTATTTGTTTATTTATTCGTCTCTACTTGCTCAATGGTGAATGCTGTATATGGTGGTTAAGGGGCAGGGTTTGCATTCATATTTATGATTTTGGATTTTACATTTGGAGGTTGGGTGTGAGACGGAAATGATAGTCTGTATCTCTACTCACTTGTCCTTATTGCTGGCCCACAACAGCTGCTGCAATCTGTCCCATCCTCAAGGTTGGCCATCATGGCAGCCTAGATATTATATCACAGTGGTTGTTACCAAGTCATGTGAGAACTCCCCCTTAGCTTGATTTGGAATCAACTTGAAATCAACTTGTCTATTTTCCCTAAGTTTCTCTTGTAACTCATAAAGTTGACATGTGTTCTGCTGGTGCTGTGCACATAAGCACTGATGCAATGACCTCTAGGGACAGTAGTTTTTCACTCCCCATGCACACATCCTCATAACATCCCAGGGCACTAAGCCGTGGTAGAGAGCCATTTTGAAATTCAGTTGCCCCCTGAACAAGCAGAAGAGAGTTGTTATTATCTGTGTGGAGGATGCAACCACATCAAACATCAATAGAATTGATCCGACTACTTAACCAAACAAAAGACTATTTGGACAAGGGGCTTGGTCACATAGGTGTCCCAACATCCCAGAATTAGGACATGAGACACTGGGGTTGGATTAAAATAAGATACGACTTTATTAAATGGCCAATCTGCAGTTGAAGTCTTATTTAATCATTTTAAATACTTGTTTACTGCCTTTCTTCACACAAAGTGAACCCATAATGAAGCAGCCAAGTCCCAAGGGACAGTTCTCTCCAGTTTCCTTCTTCTGGTCAGCAACAAGAAATTGGTCTGGGTAATCCCCTTTTCCACATTCTGAGGTCTCATGGTGCTTATATGTACCCTATTCTCTCCCACTGGAATCTGCACTGCTCCTGCCACAACATGAGGTTAGTCTAGCTTAAATATCACTCACCCCACTTGCTCCACTTACCCCAAGTACTCCATGAATATGATGCTGTGCCACAGATCAGCCCAGAATATGACTCCCTCATACCCAAATCCAGGATGACCTGAATCTCAACTCTCTGCTCACCATCAAAAATGTTACGCAAAATGTTGCCAATGCTCCTTATAAGCTGTGGAGTCTTGTGAGCAAAAATTCTACTTTGTGAGCTACTGGCATTACAGTTGTGAGTGAGCAATTTGGCTACTGCATAAATTAGTTTGCTCTGGAGTCATCCTTCCTGAGCCAAGACAAAAATGTGTGAGTCAGAGGTTAAAAAACTGTGAGCTAGCTCACACTAACTGAGCTTAGAAGGAACACTGGCCCTGACTTACCTTGAATGTAGACCAAGCCATCTATTTCAGCCCTTCAACAAACATTTATTTGAATGTCTCAGTTCACAACGGACACCTAGGTTTCTTTGTTTAATCAGTTCCACATCCCTTTGGGCCCAAATCTTTATGAAAATGTTAAATCTGTAAATTAAATTATTCTTGCTGGCTAAATAACACTTAGGATTGCCGGCTAACCTTCAGGGACTGGTTCAGAAAAGGGGCAGTTTGGCTCCATAGCCAGCCAGCCTTGCTTCCCAAATCACTCCATGCTGGCAACTGTGCAGATGTCCAGTTGTGATTTGGAACAAGAGCTTTCTGCACTCCGGTGGGCTCAGAAAATGATGGAATGGCCACAAACAAGCACCCTTTTTAAAGACAAGCTCTCTGCATACAACTGGAAAAGATAAGCCTTATCAGACCATAACAGGCTTGCACCTTTCCCCTCACCCACATTTGATGGAGTCAGCTCACAAAGACCGCAACAGGTGCTTCATCCAATCACATTGCCTTTGGATGTGAAGCTCCACAAACTGAAATCACTTGAAGGCTGGACGTTATCTAAGCTTGGTAAGTTGAAACTTTGGTGCTTGTGATTAATTTGTGCCTGGGCTGTACCCTTTCAGACAGCAGAAGGATACTCATACGATTGCATGTTCCTTGTTACAAAAACAAAAAGCAAAACCCAAAACAATTTCTGCGTGTAGAATACTCTGTGCCAATGGCAAGCATTGTAGCCTAACTTCCCTCCTGCCATCCAGGTTTTCTATATCTTTTGGGATAAGGGACTTTCCATTGTGTAAGTCTGTCAGCTTAAATATGTCTGGAGAAAACACTTGGAGCATTCTTACAGTCTAGGGTGCAGTGTTGTCTAACAAAGTACTAGACCTGCTCCTTATGGAAGAGCAGAGACACAGGCAGACATCAGAACAAAGACACCGAGTGTTCTAAATACAGCTTGGTTGATTTCATTCATAGAACTTCATCCAGCAAATAGGAAGTGAAGTAAGCAGCAGCCATTTCTTACAAACATGCCACACTATCAGAAAATCATGTATCAGTTTTTAAAGTGACACAGTGCTTTTCTTCTCAGATTGTAAAACCATCTTTTGACATAACACCTGTTCACCTGAGGCAACCTTGCCTGAGTATGTTCAGACCCAGTGACTCCAAATCCTTATATCCATCATTCCAGGATTCTAACCAAGGACTGACTGGAGTCATTTCAGGTCCTGTTACCGACAGGTCAATTTTATTTTGTAATACAACACACGCCCATTCTGTTTCCTGCTTTCTCTTCTTGCTCACTCAAGGAGCCCTCTAAATTGCAAGATGCAATGTACTCAAAGGCAGACACTTCTAGGGAGCTGAGCCAATCACGTGCATTACCTTACATAGGTACCAGTCACATCCCATATATGCCCTTTTAAACCACAACAGACCCCACTCCTCCTGCAATCTGAAATGGCAAAATGCAAACACTAGTTTCCCAACTCAGTGACGTCCATGTTATATGTGATGAGGGAGTGTCCATGCATATTTATATGCCTGTCCAACCAGTCACCTCTAAAATATAGCATGGCTAGCCTGCTTTTAAAAAAGAAAAAATGGAAGGTGTAGCTAAACCCTGTCCCCTCCCATCCTGCACTGTGTTCAATTGCTTTCAGTACTTTTCTTTCACTCTGGCTTACTTCTGGTATTGGAGAAATGTGCTGAAAGCAACAGGGAGGAGTGGTACAGTAAAGGGGAGGGGGAGGAAGGCAGTTTAGTTTCCCTTGTCTGCTGTATTTTTATTTAAAATATACCTCTTTCTGTAGCTATACCTCTTTCTTATTTAAAATACACCTCTTTCTCTTTACTTAATTACACCCTTACCTTTTTGCCCAAAGGGGACATCATTCTCCTTTCCTCCATTTTCTTTTCACTGCAACCCTGTGATTAAGGTACATCAAGCTGAGTGTGTGACTGGTCCAAGGCCACCCAGCAAGCTTCCAAATGGGTGAACTTGTGTATACATACAGGTCAGTCTGGAATCTGACTCTAGCCTCTGAAGTAAAATGGATTCTAGCATACCTTAATTCAGGATGACCTGCCCCTCAAGTCAGCATCAGCGTGTTATGTATTTTCACCCTGCTTTGTGGTCACATCTAATTGGCTCTGAGAACTGGCCAAATGTCTTCAGTTGCTACCATGGAGGCTGGGCAACAAACAACTGAGGCTTGGCCCATTAAGAAACCCATCAGCTAATAGCCTGCAGGACACCTTGGTTTTCACTCAGAACATTAGAACATTTGAAACTTGCACAGGTACGAACCGACATCATCTTGATCTAACTCAGAACATTGTTTGGTCAAGTCACAAGCAGTGACCTCTCTCAACGTTTACTGAAATCCCAAGGTTGCTGTCTCAGGCTGAGATGGTCTGTGAGGTGCTTTGAGGGCCGGCCAGGGTTCCTTCAGATAGGAAATTAGCCCATTTCCCCCCGAGACCTAAATTCATTTTCTTCATATTGTGCCCTCCAAAATGGGAAACCTGTCATGAAAATATTGCAGTAACCCTCCAACCCCTCTCAAACATTTCACATATTATAAGTTCTAATTTAATTTTAATCAAGAAAGACCCAACGGTGAACATTCTAAAGCAAATTGTTTTGAGTTTGAAACTCTGCACTTGAGGGGGGGACGACCAGACACTGCAAGACCCCCCCCCACTCATACCATTGGAAATTCTCCAGAAACTGTAGCGGTCACTAGGGTGCCATTCCTTCCGTTTCTAAATCAAAACAGAAATCAATAGCTGTGAAGCCCTCCTTGCCAGCTGCCCAAGATCTCTCCTGAAATAGCTTTCCCTTCCACCAAATGCATTTGGAGGTACTGCAGAGAGAAGTGAGCCTCCCCCCCCCCCCCCGCCGCCATGTTCCAACAGGCAACTGCACTCGTCCATCTGTGCCAAACCACAGGGACTTCCTGAGGAGGCATGAGATCCCTGCATTTCAAGGGGAGTGACCATGCCCAAACTGGGTTTGTCTCAGAGGTCATCTTCTTGCCTTCCATTCCCTTTGATTTATGGAAGTGTGTAGTGACTTTGGTAGTATGGTGATGAGGCTGTGGGCATCCCATAATATATGGCTCTTTCTAACAAGAGCTGTAGCGTGATTGTATTTATGAGCAGAATACTTATACAGGCCTTCGGGGGACTCAGAGAATAAAAACATTCATATAACAACATATAGGCAGCCAAGAGGCAAGCAATTAATTTCTTGGCCATAAGTAGTGTTCAGGGCTCTCTGAGCCGGGTACAGTACATCCATTAAAACACAAGACGTGCCGCTGAAGGGAACAGCCACCGTGGGGACCAGTAAATGAATTGGAGGGAGGGGGCTTTCACCTCCTGAGTACGCCTTTAAACGTTCTGTTTAAATAAAGTTGATCAAAGTTTCTTTGCACCACTTCAGGAGCTGTGGCAATTTATCTTGTAGTCAACCCATTTTCCATGTTGTTTCCCTGGTTTTTATTTTCAGATCTGATTTGTGGCAATTCCCCTGACACACACCTAAAATGCTGTTGCTGTGCCAGCAGATTACATATTGGTAGCCCGAATACTATGGATGTGTCCCTGGGCTATTGCACCTTTAAATATTCTTGCCCAGCCAACCTGTTGTCTTAAGCTTCTGATTGGTGCCCCAGCACTCCCGAGTGGATCCTTGATCCGCTCAGGGGGAGGGGTGGCTTTGGGTCCCCACCCCCCTTTGCCTCATATGTGATTGTTCTTTCATTGTTGTAACTACTTTAACCACCATAATCATTCAATTATAAGATATTCGCAAAAAGTAAAAAAAGAGTGAGTACAAGAGAAATGTAGCTATTAAAGTCTTACCGATCCTATATCCCCTTTCCCCTTGGAAAGAAAGGCGTACTGATTAGGAATGTAGTCGGTATGCTCGGGTTCCATGAGAGGATAGGAAATAACTAATCAAGTACTAGGGAGAATAGCAAGTTGCATTTAAAACAAAAACAAAGATGAGGATTTAAAGGTGGCACAGGAGAAATTGGTAATTAATTAACTAACTTAGAGCAGCAGAAGCAGCTGAGGTGTGCTTTGCAAGGGACGATTGTAGGAAAGAAGCAGGGATTTGCTCATCCGGGTTGATGAACCTTGCAAGATTTTTAAAAGGAAGGTAGCACGATATCAGGTGGCGGAATCCCTGTTTGGTTCAGGTCCACTTGCAACTCACAATGGAAAGGGAGGTCTAGCATGAAACCAATCTCAGTCTGGAATTTCTCTGTTAATTGGGAAGAAGACATTAAGTGGGTGACAATGCACTAACTGTGTTTGGTGATGGAACTTCTGCAGGGAAGAAGTGCCTTATGTTAACATGGATGGCACATCCTCTTGACCCGAACCTCCTAATATTCTTGGGCTGCAGCTGTATCCATGCATTGTTGGATACTGTGCAGTTGTTGCACAATGGCCATAATTCACCTCCTGGAATGGCTTGCCCATTCAATTGTGAATGGTCTATAGCATATTATCCAACTATGTGTGGATGCAGTTTAAGATCCTCATGACATCTGTGGACACCACACCTGTAAAACTCCCCTCCCCAGGCATGTTTGCTCAGTATCTAGTTGTTTTCCAAAAATGAAACAAAAAGACCCTTCTAAAGTCTTCTCTTTCTGGAGGCATGCAGAGAGACATGATGTTTTAAAATTCCACCACGGTTTATGGCAGTTATATTTTGTTTTTATTAATATTGGCTCTGTTTTATGGATTTCTAGTGCATGTTGGGTCTATGTGAGTCAGGAAATGTCTGTATGTATGCAGCTCAAGGAAATATCACAGCCACCCCCTTTCAAAGAGTGAATATGGTATAGTAAGAAAGGGCTGGACTGTAGATCGATGCTGAGGTTCAGATCACTACTCAGCCATGAAGTTCACTGGGTCACTGTGGGTTGATCACGTTCTCCTCTAGTCCTTGCAAAGGTTGTACACAGAAATGTTATTACACTCCTAGTATCTTGTATTCGTTTTATTCATTATACCTATCTGGATTTTTTTAAGGGCTGTTGTGAACTTCACCCCCTAAAATGTGATTTTTGTGTTTGCCATTTCTCCGCTGCAATGATAGTTTTGTATTAAGTCAAACATCCCTTTAAGATGTGCTAAAAACTTTGCAGCAAACATGCTTGACAGAAGAACAGATTGCATTTGTACCGCCTTGTTTACACACAAGGCAAGCTCCTGGTCAGATTGTTTTGACATCCCCTGGAGGTTCACTTCAAGCATAGTACCACACCAAGCAGCTTTGTACCTGTATCACAGCTGCTTGTGTTGCAGGGCAGCTCATTGCAAGACAGAGCTCTTTTTGCCCAGCCCAAAACCTAAACTCATTTACTAGACAAGAGGAAGTCATGGTTGGGGCACAACAATTATGGACTTACATTGTAAAGCACATTGTAGCTTGTAGTGAGTCCCATCTTTGTGCATATATCCTTTCAGTGACTGATATCAGATAGATTGCGTTGTTTGCTATTTTCTCCTGTGCAGTCAGATATATGTATCTGAGAAGAAAGGTATCACAAAATTGGCTGGTTCATGGGCAGACACCAAAGGCACACAGAGATGACTAAGGAGTAAGTCTGTGCTACAAGCATGGATGGCTTCAAAAGGGAATTAGATAAGCATATGGAGCAGAGGTCCATCAGTGGCTATTAGCCACAAGGTATAGCTAGGGGCTCTGGGGCAAGTGATGCTCTGTCTTCTTGGTGCTTGGGGGGGGTCAACAGTGGGAGGGCTTCTAATGTCCTGGCCCCACTGCTGGACCTCCTGATGGCACTGGTATTTCTGGCCACTGTGTGACACAGAGTGTTGGACTGGATGGGCCTTTGGCCTGATCCAACATTGGCGTCTCTTATGTTCTTATGTTCTTATGATATCAGATAGATTTCGTTGTTTGCTATTTTCTCCTGTGCAGTCAGATATATGTATCTGAGAAGAAAGGTATCACAAAATTGGCTGGTTCATGGGCAGACACCAAAGGCACACAGAGATGACTAAGGAGTAAGTCTCAATGAAAAATCTCAAACTGATTTTTTTTTTACAATGTGCCTTTTAAAATTGGAGGTGGTAGCAGATGGGCAAGGTGTGGTAGCTGTTGTGAGAAAGCCATGTCATCTTGTGAGAAAGCAATGTAATCATGCTTTCACATTGTAATTTACTTGGACACATCCAAACAGCTTGCGAAATGATTGGCTCCTTGCTCATGATTGGCGAGTAGGACTCGAATCGGTGACTGTTCAAGCATAACTGTACCTCATATGATTGCCTTGATGATTTGCTTACAATTACAGCATTTAAAATGCTTTTGCCTTGGCAATGTGGTAGCTAGTCAGGTAGTCACTTTGATGCATGCTTACCATTAGCTTGGATTTCCTCCGCCCCAGAGTAATTATGGGCAGGTCATATATCAATCAAAATCAACGATGGGCAGAGTATATGTATAGCTTTTGCACCTGAGCAGCTAGTGGCATTCATCATTTGGGCAATATTCATCCTGTTGGTGCATGCTCAGAATGCACACAATCTAACTGCAGTTCCCTCAGGCAATGTGAGAACATGTAAACGTTTTCCAGTTAATACAAATGAATACACTTGGCATTGATAGGCAGGCAGGCAGGCAAAATTAGCTGGGCTGAAATATTGAAGAGAAGAACCATACAGCTCTCCTCCTACAAATATGCACACGTATAGCATATTTGTGTTTCAGATTCCTAATGTACCTCAGATTCAATTGGATCTAAGATTTAAGCAAAGTGGGCATGGCCAGGACAGACAGATAAGCTGTATTGCTTTCTTGCCCACCCAAGCAGGATCAAAACATCTATTTTTATGTTATCGTTTTAATACATAGTGTAACAAAGGTAATGGATGAGGAACAGGAAAAACATAGTGAACATGCATGCGCGAAACAGTTACAGTCTATTTGTGATTACTAAGAGTCACTATGAGCCCCCAGACAAAGATTCCCTCTGGGCCCCGATCACCTGACTCAGATCCAGGCCAAACTTGGTATGAAAACAAATCCCATGACTTTCCCAACTCCATGGAGCCACAGGGTGACCCCCCCCCCCAAGTTTAGTCTCAGAGATCCTAATCTGTACATTTTCAGATCCTTGGGGGGGGGGGCTATTTTTTTCAAGTGTTCAAGGCTGCCGATCACAATTTGTGATCAAATCACGATTCAAACAGAGGAATGTCAGGCATCTCTGATTCCTCCCCCCCGCCCCATTTGTTATTCATTTCCAGTTCAATGAGAACATACAATACCGACTGCAACTTTGTGTTTCTTAGTTGGGATGAAATTCTCAAGTGCTGCAGCTCTCAAGGGATTCCTCCCTGATTTCAGGCAGATAGCATTCCTGTTTTTAATGCGGTTAATATTTTCACTTGCACAGCAGTGTGAAGGTATGAATCGCTGCATGAATGAGTTTTTTCACATTCTTTCCCCTTGATATCTTGGCACCAGGGTTGGGGTGAGCTAATTTTTAATTAAAAACGGACTGCGTGGGAACGACCACAACCCCTTACCTTACTGTGTGCCTGGTTGGTTTCAACATTTCCTCCCACTGTGACTTCCACGCTCGCAGTATGGCCAGGAGAAAGTTTTTTCAAACACCCAAATAAGGCTTAGCTTCCCTCACCTGAGCAATCCAGTTTGAAATTGGACCCCGCCCTTGGCCTGTCTTTTCTGCCTGCCAGGATGATTAGCAACTGGAGGGTATGGCATTTGTATCAGGAGAAGGCATGAATTTATTTACATGAAATTAAAGACACTGGGAGGCGGGCATAGCTCAGTGGCAGAACATCTGCTTGGCATGGAGAAGTTCCCAGGTTCAATCCCTGACATCTCCAGTTGAAAGGATCATGGAGTATGGGATGTGAATGACCTTTACTGAGACCCTGGAGAGCTGTTCCCAGTCTGAGTAGACAAAACTGATCTTGATGGATGAATGGTCTGAGTCAGTCTAAGGCAGCCTCATGCGATGTATCTCAGATCTTGAATTAGTGCTTTGAAGAGCTGACCTGATTCTCCTCATTACTGATTTGTTATGTGTTGTCTGGTTTCATAAGTGTGTATGTGTATTTACTGTTTGTGTGTAAGTGCTATCAAGTCGCTTTGGACTTATGGCAACTCTATGAATTAATGTTCTCCAAAATGTCCTATTGTTAACAGCCTTGCTCACGTCTTGCAAACCGAGGGCTGTGCTTCCTTGATTGAGTCAATCCACCTCATGTGGGATCTTCCTTTTCTCCTGCTGCCTTCCTTTTTTCAGGCATTCTTGTCTTTTCCAGTGACTCTTGTCTTCTCATAATGTGACCAAAGTACGATAGCCTCAGTTGAGTCATTTTAGCTTCTAGGGAGAGGTCAGGCTTGATTTGATCTAGAATCCACTTATTTATTTATTTGATTTATATACCTCCCTCCCCATGAATGGGATCAATGTCCTTTTGCCAGTCCACGGTATCCGTAAAACTCTCCTCCAACACCATATTTCAGATTAATCAACTTTCTTCATATCTAGGGTTGCCAAGTGCCTTTCACCTACTGGCGGGGGAGCCTTGCCGGGCTCCGGAAGCCGTCCCTCAACGTGGGCGCGCCCCCCCAGCACATCAATGGAAGTGACACGCGACGTCGAGCACATTGAGGGCGTGGCCCCGATCATCAGAGGGAAAACCATAGAGTTTTCCCTCCGATG